>NC_026000.2:123121168-123311168 GCF_000442705.2 Elaeis guineensis
AGGCGAATCCCAGATGGACTTCTCTAGCAATCGGATTCCTACCAAACTTCACCAACGGAGAGTCTCTATCCGAGCTTCTACAGCAGGTGACTCCCCCTGTAGTATCAGTGCCTAAGGTACCCGACAATAGTAGACTCGTCAACAGCCTCAGAGACATCTGAGCTTCTCTCAAACCAACAATAGAGGCCATTTCGCTCCATCAGATGTCCCAGCCGAGCTCCAGCCGACGGATCCGAGCTCTCTGACAAGTCACGATAAGAGCCGCCCTCCTGCTCCATTCCCTGCAACGGATTCCATGCAGCTCCACCACTCTCTGACAAGTCACGATAAGAGCCACCTTCCTGCTCCACTCCCTGCAATGGATTCCATGCAGTTCCACCACTCTCTGGCAAGTCCCGACAATGGACACCACTCCACTCTCCGCAACAAGCTCCACGTGACCCTGAACGACCCCTGATGCCATTACTCTCCGTAACAAACTCCACGCGGCTCTGAGCGGTCCACTACCAGACGGTTACAGACATCACTGTCGGTCAGTTACACCCTCCATCTATAAATAAGGAACCCCCAGACGTGCTCTTCTCTAAGCTAGTAACTCTATCTCGAAATTCTACAAAAATTTTTAAGCACTCTATTTTTGTTGAAGCAGAGTACTGACTTGAGCGTCGGAGGGTCTTACCAGAGCATCCCCAACTTCGGTTTAGACTTTCTTTGCAGGCCCCAACGGCGGTCGCGGTCATCCCAGCTCCAGCTTCTCCGATTTCGACAGAATTCTGCACCAACAGAATTGGCGCTAGAGGAAGGGAGCATCCATCAGGTGATCCACGGCCTCCGCAGCCAGATCTCAGGCTCCGACCTCACCTCCAGTTTCCCAGGCCCCTCCTCCTCTGGCAATGACGGTCGGAGTGGAGCAATTCGACCTGCTGGTTCAGCAGGTCAGGGGCCTCACTGAAGTGGTGCAGGCCATGCAACAGCAACAACAGCTGCAGGCATCGATGCGGTTGGAGAGAGCATCGCCAGAATTCCAAAATCCGGTGGTAGGGCGGGCCACTTGGGCCAATCGCCCCATCTTTTCCGAAAAGACAAACCCAAGGGTGGAGAGCCCTCAGTCCGATCACGATTCTACTCCCGGAGGATCTCTACCTCCATTCTGCCCAAAGATCCTTGAGACCCGCAGTCGCGAGGACTTCCTGGATCGAAGGCTCCAAGAGATGAACCGACGGATTGAAGAACTCTGCCATGCTCCCCCTGCATATGGTGAGGACATCTGTACTGACTCCCCTTTTTCTCAAATGATCATGCAGGAATCGATCCCGTCAAACTTCAACCTCCCCCAATTCGAAAGCTATGACGGAACCTCAGACCCGGTCAACCACCTGAAAGCCTTCCGGATAATGATGCTACTCCATGGCGTGCTAGACGCCATTCTATGCCCAGCTTTCCCATCCACCCTGAAGGGAGCAGCAAGAAACTGGTACTCGACGTTGAAGTCGGGTACCATCTTTTTCTTTGATCAAATGAGCCACCAGTTCACGGTTCATTTTGTTAGCAGCCGACGTCCCCGAAGAGGTTCAGAGTCCCTCATCAACATCAAGCAAAGGGAGGGGGAATCCATCTGGGCTTATGTCAACCATTTCAACGTCGCTGCGTTGGAGGTCCGAAACTTGGACCAATCGATCGCGATGGCCGCTCTGAAGGGCGGCCTCCAGAAGAACGACTTCTGTTCTCCTTGGAAAAGAAGTACCCCAGGGATTTCATCGATTTGCTGGCTCAGGCCGAAGGATATGCCCGAGCGGAAGAAGCCTTCAAGATGAAGGATGAGGAGACCGTGAGAGAGCGGCAGGTGGGAGACTCGAGCAAGCCCGCAGTCGGAAAAGGGCCGAGTGAAGCTCGGCCACACTCACGAACTCCTCCTGGGCACGGGCGCACCCGGACTCCTCTCTGAGCTCGTAAATAGAGAAGCTCAGACCGTTGAGTTCGGCGAGGCTCTCCTCCCGGCAGATTCCACAGCTACACCCCTCTCAACGCATCGAAAACTCAAGTGCTGATGGAGGTCAGGGAGCAGCTCTCAAGGTCGGAGAGGATGCACTCGCACCCCAAAAAGTGCAATCTGAACAAATTCTGCCTCTATCATCGTGACCACGGCCACGATACAGAGAAGTGTATTCAGCTCCGAGATGAGATCGAAGAGCTCATCAGACGGGGTCGGCTCGACAGATTCATTCGACGCTGATCTAAAGGAAGAGAAGATCGGCCTAGGGCCCTGCCGCAGCCGGAACCGCCAAGGAGGGAGGAGTAGCCAGAAGATTGGCCTTCGATTGGGATTATCAACTCCATCTCGGGGGACCCCGACGAGGAGTAGACCTTCCGCAGTTATAGGGTTTGAAAAATCTACGAATGTATTACCAACAACTTTGCCCTGAATGAAAATTCTCTTCATATTTGTGCATTCTTTCTTTTGGTATGAGCTTACAACAATGGGAGATAACTCCCCCATATAAATGAAACTAAGCATGTTAGGAACAGGAGGAGAACCTCGTCCTAACATGAGTAAAGTTGAAGGCCCGATTTTTTAAAGACCGGATGGAGGGAGAGGCTCTCACAATGGCCCTTATGTGCCCCCACAGCCTTGTTAAGAACAGGAGGAGAACCTCATCCTAACATGAGCAAAGTCGAAGGCCCGATTTCCAAAAGATCGGATGGGGGGAGAGGCCCTCACAACGGCCCTTATGTGCCCTCACAGCCCTGTTAGGAACAGGAGGAGAACCTCATCCTAACATGAGCAAAGTCGAAGGTCCGATTTCCTAAAGATCGGATGGGGGAGAGGCCCTCATAACGGCCCTTATGTGCCTCCACAGCCTTGTTAGGAATAGGAGGAGAACCTCGTCCTAACATGAGCAAAGTCGAAGGCCCGATTTTCTAAAGACCGGATGGGGGGAGAGGCCCTCACAATGGCCCTTATGTGCCCCCACAGTCTTATTAGGAACAGGAGGAGAACCTCATCCTAACATGAGCAAAGTCAAAGGCCTGATTTTCAAAAGATCGGATGGGGGGAGAGGCCCTCACAACGGCCCTTATATGCCCCCACAGTCCTGTTAGGAACAGAAGGAGAACCTCATCCTAACATGAGCAAAGTCGAAGGCCCGATTTTCTAAAGATCGGATGGGGGGAGAGGCCCTCACAACGGCCCTTATGTGCCCCCACAGCTTTGTTAGGAATAGGAGGAGAACCTCGTCCTAATATGAGCAAAGTCGAAGGCCCGATTTTCTAAAGATCGGATGGGGAGAGAGGCCCTCACAACAGCCCTTATGTGCCCCCACAGTCTTGTTAGGAACAGGAGGAGAACCTCATCCTAACATGAGCAAAGTCGAAGGCCCGATTTTTTAAAGATTGGATGGGGGGAGAGGCCCTCAAAATGGCCCTTATGTGCCCCCACAGCCTTATCAGGAACAGGAGGAGAACCTCATCCAGACACGAGTTGAAACCGACTGTCGGAAATAAGGGAAGGACCTCGTCCCGACGCAAACAAAGATTCGATTGATCGATGAGGAGGAAAGCTTCCTCAATGACTCCTCCACACTCTCACGGCCTCGTCAAGAGTGGAGGGAAGACCCTCACTCAAACACAGAAGAAAAGGAGAGATGAAAAGAAAAGGCGATGAACTACACCGACGATAGGTGAAAAATAAACCACATCAAAGACACAAGGGACCTCATCTCGATGAGAGAGAAAACCCTTGTAGAAAATCTCTAGTCCCTAAGGGCAAATCGACACGGTGGCAATCAGGAACCTTCAAACTATGTCAGCAACGAACAAGATGGAAGACAGAAGAAGTTCGGTGAACGACGACTCAACACAAGAACCAGCGAGGGATTACAAACTACGTCGATGCCAAACAAGATGGAAGACAAATAGAGTTTGGTAAACAACCATTTAATACCAGAATGGGCGAGGTAATAAATGATTTCATTCTCATTTCGTTGGTAAAATATGCATTACAAAGCCTTAAAGGCCAAAAAAAAAAGAAAGAAAGAAGAAGAAGAGGCTCTAAGGAAGCCCAGTTTCTTCCGACCTCGAGCTCTCAGTTCCGGCCCTTGCTATGGATTGCCTTAAAATTTTGACTTCCTCTTCTAGTTTCCTCTTTTTCAGCAGCATATCTTGGAACATCCGGTGGAACCGTCGGTGCTCGTCCTCTGACTCTCGAAGCCTCCTCCTCAGGACCTCAGACTCTGCCTCGACATCCTTGACCGCCTGCTGCTCATGGACTAGCTGAATCTTCAGCCGCTGTAGTTCGGCCTCCCCCCACCTAAGGGCCACAGACAATTCCACCATAGTCTCCCTCAAGGAGCAGAGCTCATCGAAGCCTCGTGCAGAGGCAGGCTGGACTCTCCCGGACAACTACCTCCGAAGGTGGGCTACTTCATCGATCACCATTTGGAGCTTCCTTCGGTAGTCCTCTACCTGCCCACTCCAGCCGACTCGGTAGGCGTTATAGTTCGCCTCAGTATCCTGCAGCTACTTCTGAAGGTCGGAGAACTTTTTTGACCAGTCTCGATCATGGTCGGCTTGGACTGTGAGCCAGGACGAGCTCCCTTCCAGCTGGCTGATCTTCTCCCGTGCAGCCGCCAGCTCGACCTTGAGAGAGCTGATCTTGGAAGCCTGAGCCCAAGATCAATCGTTGGCACGCTTCCGGAGTTCCTCGAGCTCCGTCACGAAGTCGGCCTTCTTTCGGGTGAATTCCATGAGCCCCTTTTTGTGGAGGTCCTGAAGGCGAATAGCCTCCGCGGTAACTTTCGAGTGGCTCTTCCTCAGCCGGTGAAGTTCATCTTCCAGCTTCTTAGATTTTCTTGTCAACCGATGAACTTTTCTGTGGAGGTCTCGTATCATTGACTTCATGATAATACCCTCCGACAGGGGAAGAGCTTCGGCAGGACACTGTCGTTGGAAGACAAGAGTGCCATGACTCAAATCAATGCAAGAAGATAAAAAGAAGGAAAAGAATATAAAAAAGGGGGAGGGACCCTCCATAAAGACGAATCCAGCTTCATTGATCAAATAAGTTTCAAGTACAAACAAACAAAAGAAATATATATATATCACCACAAAGGAGAAATACAAAGCTAGAGGTTTCAGACCTCTGGGGCAGAAGTAGAGGGGCTCGGTGTCCCCGGAAGATCGTCAGCGGCGATCGCGACGGTCGATGAGGTCCCGACTGGAGGAGGACCGGCAGCGGCTTCGGATGGTCCGGCTTCATCATCGGATGCCTCATTCAGGAAGCCGAAATCCAATTCGGGAAACCTCTCGGCCACCTTCTCTTGACAGAGTTCAAAACCCTTGATGAAGGCATCCTGGCCAAATTGGACCTTTAGATCCTCCATCTCGAAGGAGGCTTTGAACTCCTCCACCGCTCGGGCCCCTGCCTCTGAAATCAGAGACGAAATTCATGCTTTCAGCTTGGAAGCCTGCGCCTTCAGCTCAAAAACCTGCACCCTCAGTCCGGAGATTTTGGCCTCAGCCTTCCCTCTCTCCTCCTCCAAGGCGGTCCTCAGATCGGATGAGGTCTGTCCCTCCTTTTCCAGTGCCTCCTGGAGACTAAAGACCTTAGCGATTTTCTCCTCGAGGCGGGCGGCCCCAGCTAGGCGACCCTCCTCCGCCCGAGCTGCCTCCCTCTTGGCGATCTTCACCGCCTCAATATTGGCAACCAACTGGTGCCCAATCTGCTTGAAAGGTCAGGGAGTCAATATAAAGGCTGAAGAATCAATCGAATAAAGAGGCAAGAAGGAGGAAAAAGGTGAGTAACCTACTTCAAGGAAGGATCCCAGGGAGTCCCAGGCCTGCAGCTCGGGATCGGCGAGGATGATCCTTTCGACGACCTCAGGCAGAATGCACCCTTCGACTAGCCTCTTTATTAAGTCCCTGTTGTTGAAGGGATTGTCCCCTAGGTCTTCCTCGGAGCCACTGGCCCCCTCAACGGCAATCTTGCGACTGCGGCTCCTCCAGGCCAGGGTTTTCTTTCTCTTCCTCCCTTCGACCCCTGGTACCCTCTCGGGACGAACCTTGGGAGCGGGATCCTCGATCGGGGGGCTCCTTGAAAGGGCTCGGGGGACTGCGGGTTCGGTGTCGGAAGGGACTTCGATGGCGGCGGCCACCGGAGCAGGCACGACCGAGCTTGTCCCTTTTGTCCTGGCTCTCTTCACCAACCCCGAAGTCGAGGCATCTTTCCTCTTGTGGGTCTTGAGACCTTGGGCTAGCCTTCGAGCCATGCTTGCATCCATGTCTGCGATAAAAGGAAATCAACACGGCTCAGAGATGGAATAAGAGAAATGAGAACCAAAAAAAAAATAAAAAAATGAAATAAAATGATGAATCGATACCGATCGGATTAAGAGAGCTCAGGCCGACGTTGAACAAAAGTTGTTCCCTCAGAAGGTCGGGGAGGAGGGGGGCCTGATAGGCCTCGAGTTTTTTGGAGGCCTCGAGGTCATCCCTTTTCAGGGTAGGAGCTCGGTGGATGGAATCCCTCAGGGAGCCCCACGGGGGTAGTCCTAGCTCCAAGGTCGGGCATCGGACATAGAGAAACTTCTCCTTCTATTTATGGACAGAAGAGGGGGCACCTTTCAGCAACCTCTTTCTACCGAACTGGAGGGAGAAGTACCACCAATCTTTTGTCGAGGGATGGCGCTTGAAGGTGTAGAAGTTTCTAAATAAAGAAATAGTCGGCCGAACTTCGGCTAAACTACAAAGAGAAAGAAACCCTATAAAAAATCTAAAGGAGTTCGACACGATGGAAACTAGAGAAATATTCAGAAAATGGAAGAGAGCAATGACAAAAGATGGCAGTGGAAGCCAAAGTCCGGCACGAAAGGCCTCCTGGTACAGATAGAAGCGATCGAGAGGAGGGGTGCTAGCCCGATCAGATGGCCCGAAAAGCTCCAGCTCGTACTTCGGAGGAACCCCATACTGAATCCTTATCAGTGAGAATTCATCTGGAGTCACGGAGCTGGGGATGGTGTCCAGCGCAAAGGCCAGACAGGGTTCGGTCCTGGCTACAGGCTCGACCACGATACTAGGACTTTGGAGAATTGGAGCCGACGAACTCCTAGAACTACTAGAAGAGGAGATATCGGAAGATATTTTGGATCAAACGAAAGCTACAAAATTCTGAAAAAATCAAAAAAATAGCGAACATGCCCTTAAGGAAGCTAGACGAACAGAGCACAAAGAAAAAAAAAATAGAAAAGCAGCGAGAAGTTCCAGGACTAACCTAGGTTGGCCTGGGGAGTCCGAGAAGGCGGCAAGGAGGATGGGAGACCCGGAGGATGCCTAAAGCTGAGAAGGATACTAAAGGAGGCTGGAGCTCTCGGGGAAGAAGAAGGGATCGAAGGACTCTCTCAGGCAGGGTGAAACACCTAAGGAGGAGGACGTGTTTAAATAGGAAACAGGACCTGGAGCGGTTATGATCGCGGATCTTCTCTGACCGGCCTGTACCTACCGCATGTCCCACTCACTTTGATAGGCTGTTCAAAATGGCTAGCAGCTGATAAAATAATTATTACGGCATACCTTGAGCCACGCCTCAGTGGGAATCCCAAAAAGAAGAAGCCTTTTTCGAAAAGGTTCCAGTACCAGCGCACCGAACGTCAAAATATCTGGCGATCGCTGAGTATGGAAATCGAGGAGAGCAGCTTCGGTCGTGAGAAATTCTCCATACTTCCTTCGTTCGAAATCCGAACTCGAAAGTAGGAGGACCGGTGTTGGGTATAAAGTGCCTCCCGATCGAAGTTTACAAAGGACTGATCCTTCGGGGCTCTTCCAGCTCCCGACCTTGTACGTGATGCCTCTCCGAACTCCCTCGACTGTCCGGACTTCTTCGATGATGGGGTTCTGCGTTCACCCATCGGGCTACCCCAAAGGCCGTCTGAGCCTCACTGTTAGCCAACCTTCTACAGCAATCGACTACCCCCAAACTTCTTTCGGGCTTCGTCAGCATCCGAGCTTTCTCGACAATGAGATTTCTACAGTAACCAGACTCCTTCTAAATTTTTACGACGGTCGACCGCCTTCAGGAGTCCAGTCGAGCTCCTGCGATAGCCGAACTTCTACCACGAGCGACCTACTCCGAACTTCCACTATGAGTGGTCTGCCCCGAACTCCTGCTGCGAGCAGTCTACTCCGAACCCTTACAACAGGTGATCTACCTCGGATCTCTACTGTAAGTAAATTCCATCCGAGCCTCTGCTGTGAATGTACTTCTTCTGAACTTCCATTACAGATAGACTTCAGTCAAGCTTCTTTATAGTCGGGTCCCAGACGAGCTTCTGCAATGGGACAGGACTCATCAGCCAGGTCGCTACTCCGAGCTCCCACGACAACCGATCTTTGACCGAGCTTCTACAATAAGCGGTCTCCTTTCAGCCTTCTACAAGAACCAGACTTCGACTGAACTTCCATAGCGGTTGGAAACTATTTTATCAAATAAAAATATTTTTTTTATTAAAAATAATGTTCTTTATTTTGATTTTAATTATGTCATTAAATATCTATGTAATTATCTAAAATGCTATTCATATTTATTATTTCTTTTGTGCTTTGACATATACAATTTCTAGACAAATATTTTATTATGAATAGAAAAATAAAAAAAAATATATTTTTTTTATATCATTATACCAACATGGCTAATCTTGTAATTTTTTAATGTATTGTTTAGATTAAATCATATGAATTTGCTATAGTAACTTTGTTGATCTAGTATTTCTTTTAAAATTTGGTCAAAAATAATGATTTAAGTATAGTTTAAAAAATAATTATTTCTTTTTTATAAGGAACATCGATGGTCTAAGATGTCACTATGTTAAGAGCGATTGGGGCTTGATAAGTGAAGATAAGTGATGACATTGAGAGAGCCAAGCAAGAGGGGTTTGAATCAAGATTTTACATCCTAACAAGATAGAAGACATCTTGTCCTACTATTCTCGAATGACTACAATATGATAGTTGTGACCATGAAAAAAAGACCTTTTTTTGGGCTTATTAGTTTAAGGGTTGTTCGCCCCCTACTCTTCAAAAAGGTGATTCAAAAGAAAGGTGAACAAGGTTGGTTTGGCAACAAGCAGACATCTCTCTATCATAGTAGCAAGAGAGCAGTTGACCTTAACTAATTAAGTACTAAAGCAATGACATTTCATAAGGGGTTTTTTCACTACAAGCAGTGCTTTCTAAGATTGAACAATAATAAAAACCATAGGATATAAGTCGACGTTTAATCTCTAAGGCGAGTTTCAACCAATAGTGGAATGGTATTTATCTTCGAAGGTTAAGAAAAGAAAACCCCTAGCTTCTAGAGTTCACTACTTTTCAGGTTAGTGAAGGGTATTATTTTGGAAACTTATTATTAGATGTATATCCTAGAAGCCAATTAAGTTAATACATGTAGAACTTTCTAAGAGCATAATTTATAATTTTGACTTATTAATGAAATACAATCAGATTATCTTTCCATTCATATTGTGTAATGTATCTATGAATCGTCCAATGAATTAATAAGATAATGGTACATATTCTCAAGAATTGAGAATTTGAGGCATGTGTGATTAATGGTTAATTCATAAATTGCTCCTGATCAGTGGATCATCATGGGGATGATGATTAATCTAGATAGGTTGGTACACAAATTACTTTCCTTTAAGATAGATGAGTTTCGAATCTATAGTGTGAAGATACTAAAGTGAGAGTACAGGTGATTGTTAGAAAATAAGGCTACCAAGCATGACCAACACGAGTAGTCTCTTGGATATCTACCTACTCATCAGTGACTTACTCGATACTGAGTGGTGTGAGTAGTTCTTTGACCTGTGGTGCCTCGACTATTCATAATGAGGTTGCTATAGTTTGACTATACTATCACTCAATTTTCTAGCTATTTAAAATTATATAATATATGTTGTCTGTAGTAGGTTCACTGTAGGAATAAGATGTGCACCTAAATGAGATCTATCGATCTTGGTAGATAAGGAGAAATCCTATGTGGATCATGAGATTGAGTTTCAAAGACCATGACCATAGTAGTGTGAACAATGGAAAAGAATTTTTATAAGATTTTATAAATAAACTCAAGTCGATTGAATCATATATGTGATAGATGAGGAGTTTGATGAGTTATCCATAATGTCCGTCTTATCGAAACTCATGATAGAAGAACTGAATTACATGATAACTGTATCTAAAAATTTATTTATTCAATTCTACTAGATTGCTACTACATACTGTTAGGTGTCACTGATAGATGGTGAGAGCAAAAAAAATTATTTAGATGATTAATAATTCTCAATTGACTGAATTGAAAGTATTTCGATCCATTGAAAGAAGTTTTAATGATATTGTTGATGGAGATCACAATATATCTCACTCTAGATAGAATTGAATTATAGGGTCACACATAAAGAGAATTAATCTAGAATTGTATGATTAGGTTCATGTAGTTCCATTTGGATTAAGATTTATAAAATCTTATTGGATTTAAGAATATCATGCTAGCACATGGTTAAACTAAATTTCTTTTGAGACTTGAAATTTCTATTGGATAGGGATTGGATCAAGTTAAAAGCATGCATGAGGGGTGCCAAGAGTTGGATCCTCATCAAATTTTTGGACATGAAATAAATGTTAGATGTATGCCCTATAACCCAATATGGTAGGCACATTGTAATAATTCTAAGATATATTTTTGTACTTAAACAATTGATTTATCAAGAAAGTGGATAATTTTTATCTATTCTTGTGTTATGTGTTTAAGAATCATCCAAAAAATTAATAATTTAAAGATACATATTTTAAAAAATTTAAATTTGAGTTGTGTATAATTGATTCCTAAATTACTCCCGATCGATAGATGTCATGGAGATGATGATTGATCTGATTAGATCGATACATAGATCGCTTCCTTCAGAGTAGATGAGTCTCGAGTTTACAATATAGAGATACTAAACGAGAGTGTGGATAGTTGTTGGAGAACATCGGTATTGAACGTGATCATACGAGAGATCACGTAGATATCTACTCACTTGTCAGTGATCATCTCGATGCTATAGTGGTATGAGTGGTTTCTTGACCTGTGGTGCCTCGATTGCTCACAGTGGGATTGCTATAGTTTAACTACATATAAGCATATCTTCTCACCATTTGGATTCTTGTAGTGTATGTTGGCTATAGTAGGTTCATTGTAGGAGTAGAGTACACACTTATAAGAAATTTATCGATCTTAGTAGATAAGGAATAGTCCTATGGGATTTGAGAAGTCAGGTCCATAAGTCTATGGCCATAGCAAGATGATTAATAGAAAAAATTTTTTATGAGTATTACATTTAGACTTGAGCTAATCTAATCTTTCATATGATGGATGATAAGGTTTGATGAGTTTTCATAACTTTCATCTTGTCGAGATTTACGATAGAGAAATTGAATCACATAGTAACTACACCTAGAGATTTTATTTTCTATTCTGTTGGATTGCCATCATATACTACTAGACATCACTAGTGGATTGTGAGAACTTATTAGGATTATTCTACATTGATAATCCTTGTTGGGTATGCATTAGAATTTTTTTAATCCATCGAAAGGTGTTTCGATGATATTATGATGGAGATCATGGTATGTCTCACTACTAGATAAAATAAGAATCTATGGACTCGCACACAAAAATTTTTTTTGACTGATCAGATAGTTGAGTTATGATTATGAATCATAATAAAAATCAATTATCAATATGATTAATAATGCAAAAGTTGTAATTAACTAATCCGCTAAATGTTAGTGAATTGTAGGAGGATCAATTAGCAAGTAGATTGATGTTTGCTCAATTTGATTGAGCTATAAGGTTCAAATCAGATCTAATTGAATTAGATTCAATTTAATTTGATTTGAATTTGATTAGATCAAGCCTAATTGGATTATGAAATAATCCAATTATATAAGGAGATCAATTCTTAGTTTGACTAGAATTTGATTCAATCAATTTTTTAATTAGATTAGGATTCAATTTAGATTTAATTAAATTTTTAATTAAACTAAGAATTAACTTATTTTAGGTGTAACTTAATTTTTAGTTTGGTTAGGATTAAATTAGATTTAAATTAGCACTTAAAGAAATTCTAGTTGGACTAGGATTCTATCTCCATGCGCCCCACATGTCCATGCCTATAGGAATACCATGTCCTCATAATTTTTGTGCATCCAAAACATCACACCAAGCCTTCCACATATCCTCCCTTGCTCTCCTTTCAGATCTGATTTGATTTGGAATTAAATCAATTTGGTTATGAATCAAAATAGGAGTCCTAATTTGATAAGGTGTTTGACCTTGTCAAAACCTAAACCCTATCCAACTCATGGATGCCATCTATAAATAAAGAGGCTTTGGGATGTGATAACTAGATTAGAAAACCTTCCTTGGGGCATGATCTTGGGCATAGGTTCCTCTTGGGCATTGGGTTTTAGAGAGAAGAGAGAAGGAAAAAGAGAAAGGGTTCTCATAGCTTCTTCTTCCTCCTAGTCTTCTTCTTCTTTAAGATGGTCTTAGAGATTGAAGAAGGTCCTTTTCAACCATCAAGATAGTAATCTCTGTAAGGAAGCTAGCATCCTGAAAAGATCAAAGAGCCTCTGATCAGATTAGGCCTTATGTGGATACCCGTAGAAGTTGGACACGTGCGCGGCTATACCAAAACCTGAGACATCCTAAGATCTGGATTTGAAGAAGGAGATTAGTGATTTAGGTATGTAATTTGATCACATATTTATTTTTATTCTCTAAAATCAAATACTTTTAATCTTATTTATCATCATATGAACTAGATCTATAGGTATAAGATTTAGATCTATGCATGCGTAGGATTAAATCTGATTTAATCAGTCTTCCGCTGTTTATTTTTCAAAATAATTTTGAAATCTGCATGCAAAATACTTAAAATTCAATAATAAAGGGGCTCATGCCCCATGTGGATAAGGTTCAAGGGGTGCCAATACCTGGTGCACCCTTGTCTTGCGTGTGAAGAAAGGAGAGGAGAGATGAGGTGCACGCCCCATCTGATTTTGTGCATGAGAAAAGAGGGAGGGGCGACATCCAATTAATAAGCAAGCCAAGTTTTGTAGAGAACCAAGAGTCCTTCTAGGTTTAGGTATTGAATGAGTCATAGTCTGAAATCTTTTAGGAGTCTTTTTGGTTCTATATAAACCCCTTGAGATGAGATCTCAAAATCCTAACATGAAGAACCAAAGCCTACACCCCCTCTCCCTCATGCCTCCTCTCTCTCTCCCTCATGCCCCACACCCAAAGAACTTGGGCATCCACCTTCTTCCACATGCCCAAGGGTTGGGCATTCCATCCTTATGCCAAGAGAGAAAGGTATTCTCTCTTTGTCCCATAGATTCAAAGTTGCATGCTGATTTTTCTTGGAGAAGAAAGATCAAGATCAAGAAGAGCATTCTAAATCATTCTCATAGATATCTATAGAGGCCAGATGTATGTGTGATTTTTTAAAGAACTTAAGAAGAAGATATCCACGATCATCAAATCGTGGTGAAGATCTATCCATGCTAAGGTGAAGATTTAATCTTCATGTTTGATTTATTTTTATATTTTTGTTCTTAAGGACATGATAGATCTGGCCTTATGAGATGTGATCTCGAAGATGCATGCTAGATTAGATCTCTTCCATTATTTTAGAATTTTTGTTGATCTTGTATGCATATCCGTGATTTTTTCTTCAATTGATATCAGAGCCAGGTTCAGTATCATGCTCTTAAGATCAAGATTAGATCTAAAATTTAGATTAGATATGAAATTTATGCATTTAGATTAGATCTAAAATTTATGCTTTCAATTAGATCTAAAATTTCTACTTTCAATTAAAACTAAAATTTAGATTAGATCTAATTTTTTATTTATAATTAGTTCTAATTTTTATGCTTAGATATGAAATTTTAATTAGATCTGAAATTTTAGATCAAAAATTTTTAATCAAAATTAGAGATCTAATTGATAAGCTTTAGATTAGTCAAAGATCATCCTAATATAAGATTGCTCTGGCATAATGCAAGTTATGTTGAAAGATTATCCTAGGATGATAAGAGATGAACCCTTAATCAAAATTAGAGATCTAATTAATAAGCTTTGGGTTAGTCAAAAATCATCCTTACATAAGGTTGCTTTGGCATAATGTAAGTTATGTTGAAAGGTTGTCCTAAGATGATAAACGATGAGACTCTTAATTAAAAGTCATCTTTAGAGAAAAGAAAAGGACTTAATAAAATTAGATTTTATTTTGATTATGAGATAATCATGGTGTATTTTTCATTGATACATTAGTGATTGCAATGAATCACTACGACCTTTGATATAGGGTTGTATCATGAATACACTTTAGATGGGTGCAATCTCGCAATTTGTGGTGAGGAACCAAAAGCCAAGTCTGATTTAGAATAGGTTGACCTCTTAGTGTCTAAAGCAAGTGCTTTGAAAGATGGTTGCTTAATTAGGACCATTACTTTTGCACAGGGTGCCTCCCACCAATCTTCACTTATCTGGCTAATTTGGTTGATCAATTTTTTTTTAAGCTGCTTAGTGTTGAGTTCACCATATTTGCATTGTACAATGAGTTCGATCTTGATGAATCAAGATAGGATTTTTCAAGTAGATCTAATATAATTATGAATTTACATGTGATGTAAATAAATAATTAAAACTTAAAGAAGATCTAAATTAAATCTTCTCATAGATATTAAGTCGAGCGATCTTCCATCATTGTAGATGTGCGATCCCTTCCTGACGTTGATTGTTCTCGACTGGATACAGTGATTCAATTGCATTGAAAAGATGCAAACACTCTATTAGCATAAGATGCTACAGGGTGGAGATGGAGTTGGACTCAATAACTATTAAGTGAGGATCCTAATGATGACTTCACTTTCATAAGAATGATGGGTTTAACTTAACTAAGGAATGAGGCCAATAACTGTCAGATAAGGTTTCAGAACTTAAAGATTAATTAAAACCTAAAGAAGACCTAAATTAAATCTTTTCATAGATTTTAAGTCGAGCAATCTTCCATCGTTGTAGATGTGTTGGTCCTTTCTGGTGTTGATTATTCTTGACTGGATACAGTGGTTCAATTACATCAAAAAAATATAAATATTATATTAGCATAAGATACTACAGGGTGGAGATGGGATTGGATCCAATAATTGTCAGGTGAGAATTTCAATGATGACTTCACTTTCGTAAGAATGATGGATTTGACTTAACTATGAAATAAGGCTAATAACTGTTAGATGGGGTTTTAGGACTTAAAGATCAATGATCACTGTAATTTACTTAAAAAGTATTAGATAAGAGTTGTCCACTTATTGATTGACACATCATCAATAACTATTAAGTGAGATGGTGTGCTAATCGATGAAACTATAGTACCCACTTGAAATCTTAATCGCGGAGGTTTTTATTTCTCCATCCGAGGAGTGGAGGAGATTTGAGAAAATAATAGGAGTCAAGTTTACTTTTAAAATAAAATTTTTAAAATAAACTAAAATAAGTCAAATATAAAGTCTAATTAGAATCTTCTTCTCTCTGTGGAAAATATCTGCTTCCAACCCACTTGTTTGTATCCTTGAGACCAATTGCTTAACTGGACCTAATTTTAAAGATTGACTCCAGAACTTGAAAATAGTCTTGAGTTTTAAAAAGTCAAGCTATATGTTAGACCAAAATATTTCCTTTTTGCCAACTCATTCGACCCCTGATCAAAGGGCATCCCATGAAAAGCAGTTGGATGATGACAATAAGGTTCGGTGGTATGTGCTGGCATCCATGTCCAATAAGCTTCAATGCCAACACTAGAACATGAAAACTACCAAGGGCATACTGACTCATCTACAAGAGTTATATGGTGAACAGAGCCACACGGTTCACTACGAAGTATCCAACAGACTCTTCAAGATGGAGATGCATGATGGACAGTCTGTCTATGATCATTGTCTAACAATGATCAAAGACCTGGAGGAGCTTGAGAAGCTCGACATATCCATGGATAAGGAATTGCAGATAGATTTGATTTTGTAGTCCCTTACTAATTCATATGCATAGTTTATTATAAACTATCATATCAATAAAATTCATTGCATCAAGGTTGAGTTGTTAAATATGCTGGTAACCATTGAAGAAACCTTGAAGAGTTCAAGGGGCACTGCTCTTGCTATGAAATGGATGTCATCTTTCAAGAGAAAGCCTACTGGGAAGAAGAAGAAATCCGTAAAGAAACAAAAGACTCAAAATAAGCTTAAGAAGGAAGCTCCCAAAAAGGCCACGGATAAAAAAAAATATTTCCACTGCAATGCTGATGGCCACTAAAAGAGGAACGTCCTGCTTACCTGACAAGTCTGAAGAACAAGAAGAATGGCACACCTTCCGAAGGTATGTCAAATCTGCTCGTTATTGAAACTAACCTTACCATTTTTTTTACTTCTAATTCGATTATAGACTCTGATTTTAGTGCTCATTTATGCACTTCTATATAGGATCTTAAGAAAAGTAGAAGGCTGAGGAAAGGAGAAATGACCCTACGAGTCAGAAATGGAGCAAGAGTTGCTGCTGTGGTTGTGGGGACCTATCCTCTGTGACTACTATCTAGCTTTAGTTTAATTCTTAGGGATTGTTACTATGTACCTGCTGCTAGCAGAAATTTGATTTCTATTTTTTCTCTGGCACAGCATAACTATGTAATTAATTTTCATAAGAACTACTGTACCATTTATTTAGAAAATAAAATAGTTTGATGTGGTTTCTTAATTAACACTCTCTATCATTTACATATTGATGTATTTGTGAATGTAACCAAGCAAGAAGTGAATGTCATAGGATCTAAAAGATCTAGAGATGAAATTAATCTAAAGTATATATGGCACCTTAGGCTAGGTCATATAAGAGAAGAAAGAATTAGCAGACTAGAGAAAGATGGGCTTTTAGGCCTATTGGCTACTGAGTGATATCTGATCTATGAATCCTGTCTTGAAGAAAAAATGATGAAGCTATCCTTTGTGGGACAAGGAGAAAGGACTATTGAGATACTTATCCTAGTACATACTGATATGTGCAGTCTATTTGATGGTCGGTTAGAAGAGATTATCTCTACTTCATCATCTTTATTGATGATTATTTATGGTATAGATATGTGTATCCAATAAAATATAAATCTGAAGCTTTTAAAAAATTCAAAGAATTTAGAAATGAAGCAGAGAAGCAAACTAGAAAACTCCTTAAGGCTCTTCGATCAGATCGATAAGACGAATACCTTAGTAGAAAATTTTTAAATTATCTCAAGAAATATAGCATAGTCTCATAATGGACTCCATCTGGAATGTCTCAACTCAATAAAATTTTAGAACGGAGAAATCTAACCTTATTAGCTATGGTTTGGACCATGATGAACTTCGCTAACCTTCTTTTATTTCTTTAGGATCATAGTTTACTTATAGCTAATTATCTATTGAATAGAGTTTTCTCTAAAATCATTCCTATCATACCGTATGAGATATATCATGATAAGTAATCAAGTCTGGATCATCTTAGAATTTAGGGATGTCCAGTCCATGTCAAAAGATTATAGGCGAACAAGTTAAAGGCCAGATCTTTGAGAACTCATTTTATAAGGTATCCTAAGAAGTCTTTAAGATATTATTTCTATCTTTCAGAGGATCACAATATGATTATGAATCGACATGCCATCTTTTTTAAAAAATAATTCATTCAAGATAGAGGTAGTGGGAGACAGATTGGGTTCGAAAAGAAAGTCTTTGAAGAGCAATAAGTCTCAGAACCTATAGAATCCATTCAAGCTGAGCCAATACACGGATCTCCTCCTCCACCTCATAGATCTAATGAGATTTTTCATCCTCCTAAAAGATACTTAGGTATCATCACAAAGGATGTAAAGAAAATATTTTTTATGAAAAATAGGGCACATGGAGATAACCCAAGACCTATAGCTAGGTGATATCAGATATCGACTCTGAGAAATAATTAGAGGCTATGAAGTCAGAGATTGACTTAATGTACTCAAATAAAGTCTAGATCTTAGTGGATCCATCAGAAGGTATAGTACTATTAGGTGTAAGTGGATCTACAAGAGAAAGATTGATTCAGATGGAAAGGTAGAGACCTTTAAAGCAAAGCTTGTGGCTAAAGGTTATAGTCAATGTGAAAGTATTAACTATCATGATATCTTTTCGCCAGTGGCTATGCTAAAATCTATTTAAACATTGCTTACGATTGCAGTATATCACGATTATGAGATATGGTAGATCATTGTGACAATTACTTTCCTAAATAGATATCTTGAGAAAGATATCTATATATAGCAACCATTGAATTTCACTTTCAATGATGAGATCACAAAGTTTACAAACTATAAAGATCCATTTGTGGACTTAGGCAAGCATCTTAGAGTTGAAATACTCATTTTAATGATGTAATCAAATCATTTGGTTTCACCAAGAACGAGGAGGAACTATGTGTGTTCAACAAGATCAGTGGGAGTGCTATGACTTTTTTTATACTGTACGTAGATGACATCCTGCTGATTGAGAATGATATTTTCATGTTGATCTCAGTCAAGTTATGGTTGTCTAAGAAATTCTCCATGAAGGACCTTGGGGAAGCACCTATATTTTGGGGATTAGGATTTATAGAGATAGATCTAAAAGGATGCTAGGTCTTTTACAAAAAATGTATGTTGAGGAGGTGCTGAAAAGGTTTGGCATGAAAAATCTCATGAGGAAACTTGTGGCCTTCGAGCATGAAATTCATCTCTTAAAGAAGATGTGCCCCAACACATCGAAAAATATAGAATGTATGAGAAAGATCCCTTATGCATCGGCTATAGGCAACCTCATATATGCTATGCTATATACACGACTTGATATAGCTCATACTGTGAGTATCACAAGTAGATATCGATCTAATTCAAGTGAAGAATACTAGATAGTTGTAAAATACATCCTTAAATATTTGAGAAGGACTAAGGATATGTTCTTGATATTTGAAAAAGGAGAGTTAAGGATGCAGATTGAGACTTTATGTTTGATATTGATGATCGAAAGTCGATATCAGGTAGTATTTTCTTATGCAACATGGTGCTCTTAGTTGGAAAAATTCCAAGCAGCCTGTTATAACAGACTCCACCATAGAAGCTAAGTACATCGCCACTTTGGAAGCTACTAAGGAGGCATTCTGGTTCAAGAAGTTTATTACGGAGCTGAGTGTGATGCTATCAGATACCATTCTACTCTATTGTGACAACAACAGTGCCATAGCTTTTGCTAAAGAGCCAAGATTTCATCAGAAGTTCACGCATATAAAGCAATGATTCTACCTCATCCGTGATTATCTTGAAAAGAAATACATCGAGATATAGAGAGTTGACTCTATGGACAACGTGGCTAACCCACTGACTAAGCAGCTGAGCTAGCAAAAGATCGAAGTCCACCTTGAGAAGATGGGACTTAGATTTGGAGCCAATTGGTTTTAGTAAAAATGAGAGATTGTTAGATGTATGTCCTAGAAGCCAATTAGACTGACACATGTAAAATTTTTTATGGGCAAATTTATAATTTTAACTTATTAATGAAATAAAATTAGGTTGTCTTTCTATTCATATTATGCAATGTGTCTATGAATCGTCCAATGAATTAATAATATAATGATATATATTCTGAAGGGTTAAAAATTTGAGGCATGTATCATTAATGGTTAATTCATAAATTACTCTCGATCAGTGGATCATTATGGAGATGGTGATTGATTCAGATAGATTAATGCATGGATCACTTCTCTTTAGAATTGATGAGTCTCGAGTCTATGATGTAGAGATACTGAAATAAGAGTGTAGGTGGTTGTTAGAGAACAAGAGTATCGAACGTGACTAATACGAGTAGTCACTTAGATATCTACCTACTCATCAATGACTTACTCGATGCTGTAGTGGTGTGAGTAGTTTTTTGACTTGCGGTACCTCAGATATTCATAATAATGATCAATGATTCTTATTTGGCTAAATTGGAAGTATTTCAATCCATTGAAAGGAGTTTCAATGATATTATTGATGGGGATCATAATATATCTCACTACCAGACAATTGAATCTACAGGATCATACAAAAAAGAAATTGATCTAGGATTGTGCAATTAGGCTTATATAGTTTCAATTGAATTAGGATTTATGAAATCCTATTGGGTTTAAGAATATCATGCTAGCACATGATTAAATCAAATTCCTTTTAAGACTTGGAATCCCTATTGGATAGGGATTGGACCAAGTTAAATGTATGCATGAGGGGTGCTAAGAGTTGGGTCCTCATCAAATTTTCTAGGCATGGAATAAAGGGGCTAATGCCCTATATGGATAAGGTTCAAGGGGCACCAATAGTTGGCGCACCCTTATCTTGCTTATGAAGAAAGGAGAGGAGAGATGGGACGCACGCCCCATCTGATTTTATGCATGAGAAAAGAGGGAGGGGTGGCATCCAATTAATGAGCAAGCCAAGTTTGGCAGGGAATCAAGAGTCCTTCTGGGTTAAGGCATTGAATGAGTCATAGTTTGAAATCTTTTAAGAGTCCTTTTGGTTCTATATAAACCCCTTGAGATGAGATCTCAAAATCCTGATCTGGAGAACCAAAGCCTGCACCTCCTTTCTCTATCTCATGCCCCTTTCTCTCTCCCTCATGCATCACACCCAAAGAACTTGGGCATCCACCTTCCACACACCCAAGGGTTGGGCATTCCATCCTCATGCTAAGGGAGAAAGGTGTTCTCTCTTTCTCCTTCAGATTTAAAGTTGCATGTTGATTTTTCTTGGAGAAAAAAGATCAAGATCAAGAGGAGCATCTTAGATTATTCCGGTAGATGCCTGTAGAGGCCAGATGCAAGTTGAAGTTCTAGGTGATTAGGGCATGCTGAATTTTTTTTTCAGGTTACTTTAACCTAGTGGAAGCATATATAAAAATATTTTTCATATGGAGCATGCAGATCTAAATCATAAATCACCTATGGATCCTATAACATACTGAAGTAAATTTAAAGAGTAGATATAAAATCAAAAAATTCAGAGAAGGAAGATCAATTATTTGAATCGCCATCCTTCTTCTTACTTAGATCGAATCTGATGGATGCCTGGGGTTTCTGTCGGAGCCACGTACATGTCTGATCTCTACTAGAATCCACACAGAGCATATCGTTGATCGAAACACCAAGGCCCTCGGAGTGCTAGCTTCCTTGCAAGCCTTGTTTCTCGTCTTGGATCTCAACTCTTCTTTTAGAACTCGAAAAAGAAGGCTGCAGCATGAACCCTTCACATAGATTTGAAAGGGATCTGAATAGGACGTCAAGAAGAAAAGAAAGAACTTCTCTTCTTCTCTTTCTCTCTCTCTAAAGTCTCTGTTTGATCTAATCTGAGAAGGAAGTGGGGCGTGAAGAGGAAGAAGGGAGGATGGCATGGAAATGGAACTGGCAGCAAGGGATCTCACATAGGAATACTCCACGCATGCCAATCTCCCTTCTTTTATTTTGTCGCACAAAACCAATTCCAACACCCAAAATTTGATAAGATTTAATTCTAACTAATTAAAATTCAAGTTTGAATTAGTTTGAATTAATTCTTATCAGCAAGAGAGTCAAAACCAGAAGGGGGAGGCACCAACTTGCGCCACCTCTCCCTTTCTCATGCATGAAGAGAGGGGGCATGACTTTCAGCACCCCTCTCTCCTCTTGGCCAACCAAATAGAGAGAGAAACCCAATCTATCATGGGTCCAAGTAACCAATTTTAATTTAGTTTCAATTTGGATTCAATTCGAATCTAATTCGAATCCGATTCGAATCAAATTCGAAAAGACTATCAATCCTAATTTAATTAAAATTCAAATCCAATTTAGATAATTAAACTTAATTAGCTTTAAATTAATTTAAATTTAATTAAATTAAATCTGATTTAAATTAATTAAGACTTGATTCATAAATAAATTAGGCCCAATTGTATTGTAACACTTGCAATTAAGTCCCTCATGCTAACAATTAGCAATTGCTAAATTTATAACTTTTACAAATTGATCCAAATCATCAATCCAATTGATAATTTAATTATGATCCAAGCTCTTGATCAGATTGAGCTCTTTTTGTGTATGACCCCTCAGATTCTATTCTATCTGATAGTGAGACATACCATGATCTCCATCACAGCATCATCAAAACTCCTTTCGATGGGCTGGAACGACTCCAACTCAACCCAACAAGGATCGTTGATCCGAAAATAATCTTAGTGAGTTCTCACAATCTACCAGTGGCATCTAGCAACATATAGTAGCAATCCAATAGAACAAAAAAATTTGAACTCCTAAGTATAGTTACCATGTGATCGAGTTCTTCTATCGAAAGTTCCAACAGAATGCAAATCATGAAAACTCATCAAATCATAAGTATTCATCATATGATAGATTTAATTAGCTTGAGTTCAATCATGAATACTATAAAAATTTCTTTTCATTATCATATTGCTGTGACTACAAACTTAAAGACTCAGTCTCTTAGATCGCATAAGACTACTCCTTAACTACTAAGGCTGATAGATCCTCTACAAGTGCACACCCTATTCCTACAATAAACCTACTGTAGTCAACGAACATTGCAAAGCTCCAAATGGCAAGAAACCATATTTATGTATTGTCAAACTATGACAACTCCACTATGAGCAATCGAGATACCGTAGGTCAAAGAACTACTCACACAACTACAACATCGAGATAGTCACTGACAAGTGAGTAGACATTCAAGTGACTTCTCATTCTTGATCACGCATAGTATCATTGTTCTCTAACAATCACTTATACTCTCGCTCCGGTATCTCTATATTGTAAACTCGAGACTCGTGTATCCGAAAGAAAAGTAATTCGTGCATCGATCTTGATGGATCAATCACCATCTCCATGATGATTCAATGATCGAAAGTAATTTAAAAGTTAATCTATAATGATACATATCTCAAATTTTTAATTCTCAAGGATATGTGTCATTATCCATGAATTTTTTGGATGATTCACAAACACATTACACATAAATGGATAAGAAAAATATTTATTTTATTAATTTTAATAAATTAAATATAAAAATATGTTCTAGAATTAATATAATATGTCAGTCAATAATTAACTTTTCAGATCATACATCTAACAATCTTTCACTTGATCTAAAGTCAATTGATCATGTATTTAAGTCCCCTCTTCTCAAGGTAGACTTTAGACTTCTACTGGCTCAATTACTTCATTAGTGGGTCTACACATTATCTGTGGAGTCTACTCTTCACATCTCGATATATTTTTTCTCGAGATAGTTGCATATAATGTGAAATCACTACTCGATGTGCTTGAACTTTTGATAAGACCTGAGTATTCGAAAAGCGCAGGATTTCATGCATGTATTTCAAAAATTTTACAGCAGAATAAAGATAGATTAAATATTTTAATCTATAAATACATGCATAAGATCAGATCTTAAAATACCTATAGAAAGATCTATGATATGACATAGTATATATAAAAAATTTGAATTTAAAATCAGCAAGCATGTGAAAAAATCAGCACAAGTAATAGATCATATCTACAGCTACTAGGGTTTCGAACCCTATACTTGAGTGCGGGTAGAAGAACACCACAACTGAAACTTATGGATCTGAAGCTCTGTTAGTTGCTCACAACTGCACAAAGTGTCCGACCTCTATGGATCATCCACATGAAGCCCTCGACCAATCAGCCTTCCGCGGGAGTGCTAGCTTGCGTAGACTGCTTCTGATGGTAGATCTGATTTGATCTCCTTCTTTGATCAACTCAAATCCTTCTAATATCAAAGATGGATCAGTAGGGATTGCTGGATGGTGAAGAAAAATTAGATAAATACTCTCTTCTCTTTAGTTTTTTCCTCATCCAGAAATCCTAGAACTATTCTAGATCTCTCATGCAAAGAGTTGGATCTCCTCCAATGCTCATGCCAAGGAGATAGAAGCCCGCCCCAAACCTCACACCCCTAAGAGAGGTTCAGCTCCTCTCTTTCTCAGCCCTCTCATGATGAAAAATCTGAGAAGAATTATTGGCACACAAAAGATCAAAACTTTTATGGTTGCCGAATACAAGGTGAAGAGGTTGGATATGGATCAAATTAAGTTTGAATTCAAAATAATTTTGAAATCAAACTCTACCAAATTTGATCCTCACCCAAATCCTTCCTAAGAATGGCTGAATAAGAGGTGTGGGGCATGGAAAAAACATCAGGAGCACTCTCCTTTTGTCCCACAAAAAGAGTCCTTCGCAAGGTGGCCGACGGGTGGTTTGAATAGGATAGGGATTAGGACTTTGAATTCAAACCTTTTTGAATTCAAATTGAAATCAACTCTTCCTTATCCATGGTGGGTGACAATTAGGGGCTCTTGCTGGAGTTTTTCCCATGCACAAACTCATTTTGTGTGATGAGAAATGGCATGGAGAAGAGATATGGTGCAAGGGAGAAAGTCCAACTAATTTGGACTCTAGGGTTTTGGTTATTTGCTTCTTAATTAGGTTTCATCCTAACCTAATTAGTTTAGATCTAAGTAAAGATGAGTTAGCTTAATCTAATTAGATATCTAAAATTTTAATCTAATTAGGAATAGATTGAACCCAAGTCCTGATCAAATTAGAGCTAATTCTTTCTTAGCGATTAGGTCATCCCATAACCTAATCGGGTTCGATCAAATTGAATCTAATTCAATTAGATTTGATCTAAATTTTAATATTCAATCAAATTAAGCTAATTAATAATTTAATTATTGACTAATTTTTTTAAATTTTACTAACACTTAGTGAATAATATTATTGCAACTATTGCACAGGGTTAATCATCAATCGTATTGATGATTTTATCCTTGGACTATTCTCTATCGTCGATCTGCCAATTGATCGGAGAGAAACTTCTAATGTGTATGACTCCATAGGTTTGAACCTAAGTTGGTAGCATAGAAATAAATTTTTATAACAATCGAAGTGACCATCTAGAAATAGAATCCGACATTCGGATAGGTCGAATGTATGTAAAGCAACATCCAAAATCTACTGGTATATGGTTACCGTATAATTCATTTCCTTGACCCTTGATGCTTAGGATGACATAGATTTTAAACTATCAACTCTTAACAGTACATCCATTATGTATTTCAACCTAATAAATTCTATGACTCCTCACAAAGATTGCCCTGGCCTAGATCTTACTAAATTGAAACACAAAGTATTCTTTCCAATATCTTGGAGTGGTCAATCCCATTTTGACTTACGTACTGACTTCATAACTGCTTGACTATATCCAAAAATCTTTCGATCTTGAATTAAAAATTCAGATAGTCTGGTATCAAAGCACAGTAAATTACTTGTAAGTCACTATGATGATTTCAGATCGAAGAGATACTTATACCCATATCCCTTCGGAGTAACTCTTGATAGTAGAGTGCTCCGTAGTTGATCATATTCAATGAGACGTACTCTTACTTCTCACTTGCATGCCATACCAGTGTCTCCACACTCCTTGGTTAAGAAGACAACCAATCCATATGGCACATAACAACCTACACTTGATATAGCTATTGTTGGTGCAAAAATCTACCTGCGTCGGAGAAGCTAGAGTCGAGGGAGTCGCGATCGCCACCGGGACCTGCAAAAGAAGTCTAAATCGAAGGTGGGGTTGCTCCGGCAAGACCCTCCGATGCTCAAGTCAGTTCTCTGCCTCAACAAGAATGGAGTGCCCGAACGGAAGTTTTAGCAGAGTTTCTAGATAAAAAATGAGAGCTTAGAGAATAACGTATTTGAGGTCTCCCTTTTATAGGTGAAGGGAGCAACAGACTGATAGAGATGTTTGTAACCGTCTGGCAGTGGGCCGCCCATGGTCAGGAGGAGTTTGTTGCGAAGAGTAGTGGAGTGGAATCGTGGCTATCATCGGAACATGCCACATGGAGTCTGTCGCGGGGAGTGGAGCAGCGTCTGTTGTCGTGACTTGCCAGAGGATGGAGGAATCGCGTAGTATCCGTCGCAGGAAGTGGAGCAGGATCGTGGCCATTATTATGGTCTGCCAGGGAGTGATGGAGCCGTGCGAAATCCATCGCAGGAAGTGGAGCAGAGTCGTGGCCGTTACTGCAGCCCGTCAGGGAGTGATGGAGCCGTGCGAAATCCGTCGCAGGAAGTGGAGCAGAGTCGTGGCCGTTGCTGTGGCCTGCTAGAGGGTCCAGGCCTGTCGGTCGAAGTCCGACTGGAGTGTCTGGTGGAGAGAGGTGGCTAGTTACCCGTCTGAGAGGAGCTCGGAGTTCGGCTCTCGTAGGAGTCCGGACAAAGTCTTCCTTCAGTCGAAGTTGGGGATGAGGTCCGGCTCCCGTAGGAGTCCGGGCTGAGTCTTTCTGCAATTGGAGTTGGGGGCGAAGTCCGGCTCCCGTAGGAGTCTGGATGAAGTCTACCTGCAATTAGAGTTGTGGGTGAAGTCCGGCTCCCATAGGAGTCCGGATGAAGTTTACCTGTAACTGAAGTCGTGGGCGGAGCCCGGCTCCCGTAGGAGTCCGGGCGAAGTCTGCAGGTGAAGTCGTGGGTGGGGTCCGGCTCCCGTAGGAGTCCGGATGAAGTCTGTCTGCATCCAGAGTCGGGGATGAGGTCCGGCTCCCGTAGGAGTCCGGGCTGAGTCTTCCTGCAATTGGAGTTGGGGGCGAAGTCCGGCTCCCGTAGGAGTCCGGATGAAGTCTACCTGCAATTGGAGTTGTGGGTGAAGTCCGGCTCCCGTAGGAGTCCAGACGAAGTCTACCTATAATTGGAGTTGTGGGTGAAGTTTGGCTCCCGTAGGAGTCCGAACGAAGTTTACCTGTAAGTGAAGTCGTGGGTGGAGCCCGGCTCCCATAGGAGTCCGGACGAAGTCTGCAGGTGAAGTCGTGGGCAGAGTCCGACTTCCATAGGAGTTCGGGCGAAGTCTACCTGCAATTAAAGTCAGGGGCGAAGTTTGGCTCCCTTAGGAGTCCGGACGAAGTCTGCCTGCAGCCAGAATCGGGGATGAGGTCCGGCTCCCGTAGGAGTCTGGACTGAGTCTTCCTGCAATTGGAGTTGGGGGCAAAGTTTGGCTCCCGTAGGAGTTCGGACGAAGTCTACCTGCAATTGGAGTTGTGGGTGAAGTCCGGCTCCCGTAGGAGTCCGGATGAAGTTTACCTGTAAGTGAAGTCGTGGGTGGAGCCCGGCTCCCGTAGGAGTCCGGACGAAATCTGCAGGTGAAGTCGTGGGTGGGGTCCGGCTCCCGTAGGAGTCCGGACGAAGTCTGCCTGCAGCCGGAGTCGGAGACGAGGTTCGGCTCCCGTAGGAGTCCGGGCTAAGTCTTCCTGCAATTGGAGTTGGGGGCGAAGTCCGACTCCCGTAGGAGTTCGGACGAAGTTTACCAGCAGTTGAGGTCGGGGACGGAGCCCAGCTCCCGTAGGAGTCCGGGCGAGGCCTTCCAGCAGTTGAGGTCGAGGATGGAGCCCAGCTCCCGTAGGAGTCCAGGCGAAGCCTTCCAGCAGTTGAGGTCGGGGATGGAGTCCGGCTCCCGTAGGAGTCCGGACGAAGTCTTCCTGCGGCCGGTCGACCACCGCCGAACTTGGGTGGAATCCACCCGTCGTGGTGAGTCAGGTCGACGTTGGTGGGGGTTCATCCGTCGGCAGAATTTGGGAATGTTGCGGAGGCTCGACCGCCAGAGAGGTTCGGCAAGGTGTCGTCGGAGGTCTGACGTCAGTAGAATCCCCGGAGGGTCGCCCCTATCACGAACTTCGGCTAGGAGGTATTTTATGCCCAGCACCAGTCCCCCTACTTTCGAGTTTGAATTTCGAATGAAAGAAGTATAGAAAAATTTTCGCAGCCGAAGTTGTCCCCTTGAATCCTATACACGATCGCCCCCAGATATTTTGGCATTAAATGCGCACGTGCTGGAGTCTTTTCGAATCGAGGCGATTCAAAGGGATCTTTCAAAATTTCCGCTGGTACGTTGGCCCAAGTACGGCACAGTAATGGCTCTGTCAGCTGTCAGCCACTTTTAGCCGCCTGCCGTGGTGAGTGGGACACATGGCGAGCGCGGGTTGGCCTGGGGGGATTCGCGATCATTATGGCGCCGGATCCCAGGGTCTATTTTAACCCACCCTTCCACCTTTAGGGGCCCTATTCCGCCTGAAAGTTCTATCGGTGCCCGCCTTTTCTTCGAGAGCCCTGACCCTCCTTGGTGTCTACCTTGGCCCTAGGCGTCCTTCAAGTCATCCCTATCCTCGCACCTTCTGCACCCTTCGGAGTGACTTAGGTTAGTCCCGAAACTTTGTTCCCCTTCTTGCCATTCGGGTGCCCCTTTTCCTCCATCTTTCTCCTGTCGCCCTCCTTTGGTTTGGTTCCCCGCAAACCTTTCGCCTCTTGTTCTGCCTGATTTCTCCGAGACTTTTAGGGTCCTCATTTGAAATATTTTCGGCACC
Organism: Elaeis guineensis; assembly: GCF_000442705.2. Taxonomy (NCBI): domain Eukaryota; kingdom Viridiplantae; phylum Streptophyta; class Magnoliopsida; order Arecales; family Arecaceae; genus Elaeis; species Elaeis guineensis. Next base: position 123,149,741 of record NC_026000.2, read on the forward strand.
TCCGTCTCTAGCGGTTCCGGGAGTTCGTCTGCCTCAGCCCCCCAGGACCCCCGCACTGTAGACGAACCCACATTTGGGGCTGGACTTCGCCCGATTTTTGCACTGGGTGCCATTCCCTGCTCTCTGACTCCGGATGAACTCCTACTGATAAGGGTTCAGTATGGATTTCTTTTGGAGTATGATCTGGAGCTTCCTGGTCCCTCCGACCGGGCTAGCACTCCCCCACCCGGTCATTTCTGCCTGTATTAGGAGGCCTTCCGTGCCGGACTCCGGCTTCCGCTTCCACCTTTCATTGTCGCCCTCTTCCATTTCTTGGATATTTCTTTAGCTTTAGTGGCGCCGAATTCCTTTAGGTTTTTGATAGGGTTTCTCTCCCTTTGCCACGTAGTCGAGGTTCAGCCATCCCTCTCTTTGTTTAGGCATTTCTACACCTTCAAGCGTCATCCCTCGGCAAAGGACTGGCGGTATTTCTCCCCCTAGTTTGGCAAGAAGGAGTTGCTGAAAGGTGCTCCCTTTTCAATCCATAACTAGAAGGGGAAGTACCTCTTCGTCCACTGCCCGACTTTGAGGTTGGGCTTGCCCCCTTGGGGCTCTCTGAGGGACTCTGTCTGCCGGGCCCCCCAGCCTAGGAGAGGACGACCTTCAAGCCACCTGAAAGCTTCTTGGCTATTCCGCTCCTTCCCTTCCCAACCTTCTGAAGGAGCAGTTTTTGTTCAACATTGGCTTGAGTCCCCAGGATCCTGCGAGTATTTCATCTTTTCTTTCCTCTTCTTTTCTCCCATCGTTCTTCTTTTCTCTTCTTTTCTTCTTTCTCTTTTTTTTCTCTTTTTTTTTTGCGTGTCACTTCTTCCTTTTTCACCCCATCATCAATTTTTGATTGATTTTTTTTTTTTTAGGAATGGACGCTGAAGCAGCACGGATGCTCGTCAGGGGCCTCAAGGCCCACAAAAGAAAAGACGTCGCGGCCTCTGGATCAGCAAAGAAGGCCAGAACAGAGGAGACGAGCTCGGTCGCGCCTACCCAGGCGGCCTTCACAGTCGAAGTCCCTTCGGATGCCGAACCTCCGGCTCCCCGGGCTTCTTCCAGGAGTCCCCCCACTGAGGTTCCCATTTCGGGGGTCCTTCTCGCAGAGGCGCCCGGGGTCGAGAGGGGGAGGAGAAGGAAATCGGTGGCCCGCAGGATAAGTGGCCACCGGGTTGCCATCGAAGAATCCCATAGTTCTGAAGAAGAGCCGGAGAATCCCTTCAATGACAGGGACCTGATCAAGCGGTTGATCGATGGCTGCATTCTGTCCAAAGTCATCGAAAGGATTGATCGCGTCGATCCTGAGCAGTGGGTTTGGGACTCCCTAGGGTCCTTTCTCGAGGTAAACAAATCTTCATTTAATTGGCTTTTCGACCCTTGTTCTGATCCCCTAGCCGCCCTTGCAGATTGGGCACCAGCTCCTTGCCAATATCGAGGTGATGAATCGGGCGAGGAGGGATGCCATCTAGGCGGAGGAGCATCGTCGGGCTGAAGTCGCTCACCTCAAAGAAAAGGCCGCCGAAGTAGTTACCCTCCAAGAGGCCCTGGAGAAAGAAAAGCAGGCCCGGGAGGAAGAGAAGCAGACCTCGGAGGAGACGGTGAGGAAGGAAGAGGTCGAGGTCGCAAATTTGGTGGAGCAGATCCCGGTCCTGGTCTCGGAGGCCAGGGTTCTTGCAGTGGAGGAGTTCAAGGCCTCTGCGGAGATGAGGGACCTGAACGTCAGGTTCATCCAAGAGGCATTCATCAAGGGATTTGAGCTCTGCCAGGAGAAGGTGGCCAGAAAATTTTTCGAGCTCGATCTCAGCTTCTTGGACGAGGAGTCTGAAGATGAGGCCAGTCCTTCTCCCGCTGCTACTGCTGCCACAGCCCCCCTTCCAGGGACACCGAGCTCCCCAACTCCTACTGCAGAGGTCTGAGACCTCCGACCTTGTATTTTTCTTTTACTATAATTTTTTCTTTTCTTTTTGTCTTTAAGAAACATTCAATCAATAAAGTTGAGTTTCTCCTTGTGGATGGCTTTTCCACTCTTCTCCACTCTTCCTTCCTCCCCCTTTTTGTTTTTCTTTCTGCAATGAGATGCACCTTGATGCTTTTATCTCCCGATGGTAGTGTCCTGCTGATGCGCTTTCCTTGCCCCAAGGGATTCCGCTGAAGTCCACGATCCAGCACCTGAAGAAGGAAGTTCTTCATTTGATGAAAAGGTCGAAGAAGATGGAAGGCGAGCTCCGCAGGTTGAGGGAGGGTCACTCTGAAGCCACCGCGGAGGCCACCCGCTTCCGAAACCTCCACGTGAAGGGGATCATGGAGTACAGTCGGAGAAAGGCAAACTTCGAGAGGGAGCTCGAAGAGCACAGGAAGCACGCAAGCGATCGAATTTGGGCTCAAGCTGCCCAGATCAGTTCCCTCCGAGTGGAGCTGTCGGCTGCACAGGAGAGGATTAGCCAGTTGGAAGGAAGCTCATCCTGGCTTTTGACTCGGGCCGACAGCGATCGAGAATGGTCGAAGAAGGTCTCCGACCTCCAGCAACAGCTCCAGGATGCTGAAGCGAGCTATGATGCATACCAGGCCGGCTGGCGCAAGCAGGTGGATGAATACAAAGGGAGGCTCAGGATGGCGACCGATGAAGTTGCCTGCCTTCAAGGGCAGCTAGCTGGAGGGGCTCAGCTTGCTTCCACTCGAGATTCCAGCGAACTCCAATCCCTGAGAAGAATCGCAGAAGAGCTATCTGTCGCCCTTGGGGAGGGGAAGGCCGAGCTACAGCAATTGAAGATCCAGTTGGTATGCGAGCAGCAGGCCGTCAAGGATGCGGAGGCAGAATCTGAGGTCCTGAGTAAAAGGCATCGAGAGGTGGAGAACGAAAGCCAATGATTTCATTGAAGATACATGGAGATATTAATGAGAGAGAGGGAATTGGAAATAGAAGTCGAAAGTTTAAGGCACTCCCTGACGAGGGTCGAAGCCGAAAGTTCGAGGTCGAAGGAAGCCGGGCCCCCTTAGGGCTCTTTTTGTCCTTTGTTTCTCTAAGTGTTTTCTTTTGTCGCTTGTCCATTTGTCGTCGCTGTCGTTGTTGTTTTTGTTATTTTTCTTCTTCGGGCTTCCAGGCTCTGTAATGCATGTTTTGCTAATGAAATGAAAAGGTCTTTGCCATCTTATCCGTATGTCGCATTGAACTGTCGTGTGCCGAACTTTTTTCATTTTTATCCCGCGTGATGTCGATGTTGTTCGAGGATTCTCTGTTCATCTGTGTATTAGGTCGTCATTGCCAAGTTTTCAGTTCGGTTTCAACGCCGCTTGGAGGTTCCTGATCATCGTCGTGTCGGTTTGCCTTTCGTTTGCGACCGTAGATCTTACTCTCTCTTCCTCCCTCTTCATAGAGACGAGGTCCCTTGTGCTTTTAATGTAGTTTGGCCTCCGTTGTTCGCTGGGGTAGAGGGTCGCGGTGGTGTAGAGGGGTCATCGTGAAAGTTTTCTTTTTCTTGTCGGGTCTCGAACGGTCGGACCTTAGTCGGTGTTGCGATGAGGTTCTTCTCCTGTTCCTAACTGGGCTGTTGGGGGCACATATGGGCGTTGTATGGCCTCTCCTCCCACCCGATCTGAGTGTGACCGGACCTTTGACTTTGCTCATGTTAGGGCGAGGTTCTCCTCCTATCCCTAACATGGCTGTGGGGCACATGTGGGCGCTGTTTGGACTCTCCCCCCATCCGGTCTAAGAGGAATCGGGCCTTCGACTTTGCTCATGTTAGGACGAGGTTCTCCTCCTGTTCCTAACATGGTTGTGGGGGCACATTAGGGCGTTGTAGGGCCTCTCCCCCCATCCGGTCTAAAAGAACCGGACCTTTGACTTGGCTCATGTTAGGACGAGATTCTCCTTCTGTTCCTAACATGGCTGTGGGGGCACATATGGGTGCTGTTTGGCCTCTCCCCCCATCCGGTCTAAGAGGAACCGGGCCTTCGACTTTGCTCATGTTAGGATGAGGTTCTCCTCATGTTCCTAACATGGCTGTGGGGGCACATTAGGGCGTTGTAGGGCCTCTCTCCCCATCCGATCTAAAAGAACTGAGCCTTTGACTTAGCTCATGTTAGGACGAGGTTCTCCTCCTGTTCCTAACATGGCCGTGGGGGCACATAAGGGTCGTTACATAGGCCTCTCCCCCGATCCGATCTTGAAATAATCAGACTTTCATTTTGCTCATGTTAGGACGAGGTTCTCTCCCTATTCCTAACATGACCTTGTTTTGATTGTTTGAAGGGGTTATCCCCAGTCGTAACAAGTCCATGCCAAAAGGGAAAGACATGCAAAGTCGAAAGGAATTTTGATTCAAAGCAAAGTCGTTAGTAATACATTTACAGGTTTTCCAAGTCCCATGGTCGTGGAAGGTCTGCTCCCCCTTGAGGTCCTCTGGCGACGGAGTTGATGATCCCGATTGGAGATCGATCTCCAGGTTGCTCTTCCCTCCTTGGTGGCTCAGGCTGCGATAGGGTCCTTGGCCGATCTTCTCTACCCTCAGGCCGACGTCGAATGAATCTGTCAAGCCGACCTCGTCGGATGAGCTCCTCGATCTCGTCTTGGAGCTGGATGCATTCCTCCATGTCGTGGCCGTGGTCACGATGGTAGAGGCAGAACTTGTTCAGATTGCACTTTCCGGGGTGCGTGCGCATTCTCTCTGGCCTAGGGAGCTGCTCTCTGACCTCCATCAGCACCTGGGTTTTCGATGTGTTGAGGGGGGCATAGTTGTGGAATCTTCCTGGGGGAGAACCTCACCGAGCCCAATGATCTGGGCTTCCCTGCCTGTGTACCCGGAGAGGAGTCTGGACACGCTTGTGCCTGGGAGGAGTTCGAGAATGTGGTCGAGCTTCTCTCGGCCCTTTTTCGACTGCAGGCTTACTCGAGTCTCCCGCCTGCCGCTCTCTCATGGTCTCCTCATCCTTCATTTTAAAGGCTTCTTCCACTCGGGCGTACCCTTCGGCCCGAGCCAATAGGTCAGCAAAATCTCTGGGGTACTTCTTCTCCAGGGAGAACAAAAGGTCATTCTTCTGAAGGCCGCCCTTCAGAGCGGCCATCGCTACCGACTGGTCCAGGTTCCAGACCTCCAGTGCGGCGACATTGAAATGGTTGATGTAGTACCGAATGGACTCCCCCTCCCTCTGCTTGATGTTGATGAGGGACTCCAAACCCTTCTGGGGGCGCCGGCTGCTGACAAAATGGGCCACAAATTGGTGGCTCATCTGATCGAAGGAAAAGATGGTATCCGATTTCAGTGTCGAGTACCAGTTTCTCATCACTTCCTTCAAGGTGGATGGGAAGGCTCGCCATAGAATGGCGTCGGATGCGTCATGAAGCAGCATCATCATTCGAAAGGCCTCCAGGTGGTCAACTGGGTCTGAAGTCCCATCGTAGCTTTCAAATTGGGGGAGTTTGAAGTTTGGTGGGATCAGTTCCTGCATGATCATTTGAGAAAAGGAAGGGTCAGTACAAATATCCTCATCATAAGCGAGGGGAGCGTGGCGGAGTTCTTCAATCCGTCGGTTCATCTGCTGGAGCCTCCGATCCAGGAAATCTTCTCGACTACGGGTCTCGAGGGTCCTCTAACAGAATGGAGGTAGAGATCTTTCAGGGGTGGAATCGTGATCTGACTGAGGGCTCTCCACCCTCGGATTCATCTTTTCGGGAAAGATGGAGCGGCTGGCCCAAGTGGCCTGCCCTACCGTCGGATTTTAGTGTTCCGGTGACACTCTTTCCAGGCGTACTGATGCCTGCGGCTGCTGCTGCTGCATGACCTGCACAGCTTCAGTGAGGCCTCTGACCTGCTGCACCAGTAGGTCGAATTGCTCCGCACCAACTGCCATTACCGGAGGAGGAGGAGGAGGCTGGAAAACTGGAGGTGAGGTCGGAGCCTGAGATCTGGCCGCGGAGGCCGTGGATCGTCACGTGGATGCTTTGCGGGGAGGCATCGGACAAAGACCTAGTGGGGGAAGGAGGAGTAGATGTCAGAAAAGATGATCGGAGGCAGTCTCGTGGAGCGCTCCTTTAAGAACAAGGGTACTGCAGAGATACAGGGCCCTTCATCTAGCGCCAATCCTGTTGGTGTAAAAATCTGCCTGCATCGAAGAAGCTGGAGTCGAGGGAGTCACGGTCGCCACCAGGACCTGCAAAAGAAGTCTAAACCGGAGGTGGGGTTGCTCCGGCAAGACCCTCCGACGCTCAAGTCAGTTCTCTGCCTCAACAAGAATGGAGTGCTCGAACGAAAGTTTTAGCAGAGTTTCTAGGTAAAAAATGAGAGCTTAGAGAATAACGTATCTAAGGTCCTCCTTTTATAGACGGAGGGAGCAACAGACTGATAGCGATTTTTGTAACCGTCTGGCAGTGGGCCGCCCATGGTCAGGAGGAGTTTGTTGCGAAGAGTAGTGGAGTGGAATCGTGGCTATCATCGGGACATGCCACGTGGAGTCTGTCGCAGGGAGTGGAGCGACATCCATTGTCGCGACTTGCCAGAGGATGGAGGAATCGCGCGGTATCCATCGCAGAAAGTGGAGCAGGATCGTGGCCATTATTATGGTCTGCCAGGGAGAGATGGAGCCGTGCAGAATCCGTCGCAGGAAGTGGAGCAGAGTCGTGGCCGTTACTGCGGCCCGCCAGGGAGTGATGGAGCCGTGCGGAATCTGTCGCAGGAAGTGGAGCAGAGTCGTGGCCGTTGCTGTGGCCTGCTAGAGGGTCCAGGCCTGTCGGCTGAAGTCCGGTTGGAGTGTCTGACAGAGAGAGGTGGCTAGTTACTCGTCTGAGAGGAGCTCGGAGTTCGGCTCTCGTAGGAGTCCGGACGAAGTCTTCCTTCAGTCGAAGTCGGGGACGAGGTCCGGCTCCCGTAGGAATCCGGGCTGAGTCTTCCTGTAATTAGAGTTGGGGGCGAAGTCTGGCTCCCGTAGGAGTCCGGACAAAGTCTACCTGCAATTGGAGTTGTGGGTGAAGTCCGGCTCCCGTAGGAGTCCAGACGAAGTTTACCTGTAAGTGAAGTCATGGGCGGAGCCCAGCTCCCGTAGGAGTCTGGGCGAAGTCTGCAAGTGAAGTTGTGGGCGGGTCCGACTCCCGTAGGAGTCCGGACGAAGTCTGCCTGCAGCCGGAGTCGGGGATGAGGTTCGGCTCCCGTAGGAGTCCAGGCTGAGTCTTCCTGCAATTGGAGTTGGGGGCGAAGTCCGGCTCCCGTAGGAGTCCGAACGAAGTCTACCTGCAATTGGAGTTGTGGGCGAAGTCCGGCTCCCGTAGGAGTCCGGATGAAGTCTACCTGCAATTGGAGTTGTGGGTGAAGTCTGGCTCCCGTAGGAGTCCGAACGAAGTTTACCTGTAAGTGAAGTCGTGGGCAGAGCCCGGCTCCCGTAGGAGTCCGGGCGAAGTCTGCAGGTGAAGTCGTGGGCAGAGTCTGGCTTCCGTAGGAGTCCGGGCGAAGTCTACCTGCAATTAAAGTCAGGGGCGAAGTCCGGCTCCCTTAGGAGTCCGAACGAAGTCTGCCTGCAGCCGGAGTCGGGGATGAGGTTCGGCTCCCGTAGGAGTCCGGGCTGAGTCTTCCTGTAATTGAAGTTGGGGGCGAAGTTCGGCTCCCGTAGGAGTCCGGACAAAGTCTACCTGCAATTGGAGTTGTGGGTGAAGTCCGGCTCCCATAGGAGTCCGGACAAAGTTTACCTGTAAGTGAAGTCATGGGCGGAGCCCGGCTCCTGTAGGAGTCCGGGCGAAGTCTGCAGGTGAAGTCGTGGGTGGGGTCCGGCTCCCGTAGGAGTCTGGACGAAGTCTGCCTGCAGCCAGAGTCGGGGATGAGGTCCGACTCCCATAGAAGTCCGGGCTGAGTCTTCCTGCAATTGGAGTTGGGGGTGAAGTCCAGCTCCCGTAGGAGTCCAGATGAAGTTTACCAGCAGTTGAGGTCAGGGACGGAGCCCGGCTCCCGTAGGAGTCCGGGCGAAGCCTTCCAGCAGTTGAGGTCGAGGACAGAGCCCGGCTCTCGTAGGAGTCCGGGCGAGGCCTTCCAGCAGTTGAGGTCGGGGATGGAGTCCGGCTCCCGTAGGAGTCCGGGAGAAGCCTTCCAGCAGTTGAGGTTGGAGACGGAGTCCGACTCCCGTAGGAGTCCGGACGAAGTCTTCCTGCGGTTGGTCGACCACCACCGAACTTGGGTGGAATCCGCCCATTGTGGTGAGTCAGGTCGACGTTGGTGGGGGTTCATCCGTCGGCAAAACTTGGAAATATTGCGGAGGCTCGACCGCCAGAGAGGTTCGGTGAGGTGTCGTCGGAGGTCTGACGTCAGTAGAATCCTCAGAGGGTCGCCCCTATCATGAACTTCGGCTGGACGGTATTTTATACCCACCAGCTATCATCTTAGTAATAGCATATCATTTGGTCATAAACTCATTTAAGAACTAAATGATAAATACTCTTTTATCGATTTAAAATTATCCTAAGGACTTTCATCATAACATAGGAGTTCGATATAGAAGATGCATAAGCTTATGATGAAAACTATCAAATAATATTTTATTAATAATTAATTCATATATATTTACATCAATTAGCTCAACCATCAACAGACTGATGATTGATTTTGGAACATAATTCCCAACAACTCCCACTTGGACTAAAGCTAATCAATATAGTATTGTATACCCATCTTTGATTTATGATCTTCAAACTCCTTGATCGTAAGGGCTTTAATGATTGGGTCGGTTAGATTTTTCTTTCCATCGATCTTCTGAAGCTCGACGTAACCTCGATCTACGATCTCCTGACAAGGTGATAGCAATGCAGAATATGCTTCATTTGCTGATGTGCCTTTGGCTCCTTTGCTTGAGCTATGGCTCCAATACAATCATCGTAGATCATAACTGGACTATTAATGGAAGGTGCCACTCCAAGCTCATTGACGAACTTTCTTAGCCACACAGCTTTCTTTACAGCATCAGATGTCGTAATGTACTCTACCTCGCATACTAAGTCAGCCACAGTATGTTGCTTGAAACTTTTTTAATAGGCTGTGTTGAAAAATATGCCCCAAAAGCCAATCGTCAACCTGTTGACGGTTGAGCAATCTTGTATTGTAATTGATTTGTTAATAAATAAAATATATTTTTGATATTTTCATCACAAGTTTTCATCTTCTAATGAACTTTGTTGTTGTGATGAAGTTCTTAGGACTATTTAGGTTCGATAAAGAGAGGATTTATCGATTAATCCTTAAAATTATTTACGACCAAATGATAGATTGTTAATAAGGATGACAGCTTCTATCGAGCATAGGTCGCTGTAGGCCATATGGGTTGGTTATCTTCTTAACCAAGGAGTGTGGAGATACTGGTATGGCATACAGGTGAGATATAAGGGTACATCATCATTGAACATGACCAACTCCAAAATATTCTACTGTCGAGAATATCTCTGATTGGATATAGGTATAAGTGTCCCTTAGACCTGAGATCACCTCGATGACTTGCAAGCAACTCACTGTGCTTTGGTACTGGACTAACTGAATTTCTAATTCAGTGACAGAAGGCTTCTGGGCATAGTCAAGTACTTACGAAGTCGGAGTGTGATCAAGATGGGATTGACCACTCCAAGAGTTGGAGAAGAATGAGTCGCTATATTTCAATTTAGCAAAATCTTGGCCAGGATAATCCATCAGTTGGATTTGATATTTTAAAATACAATGTGGACAACTTGATCAGAGTTGACAATTAAACTCTGAGGTATCCTATGAGTATTTTGGTCAAGGAGATAAATTATATAGAAACTATATCTGCATGGGTTCTAATAATATTGTTCTACACATTCGATCTATCCGACCGTCGGGTACCATTGCTAGATGGTCACTTCGATTGGTACAGAAATTTATTTCTGTGTTATTGATTTAGGTTCGGATCTATGAGGTCACACACATTAGAGTTCACGATCCGATCAGATGGTTGATCAATGATTTAGAATCATTCTAGGGTTAAACGATCAATACGATTGACATTTAACCTAGTGCAAGTGTTGCAGGAGGATCGATTAGTAATTCGATTACTAATTAGCTTAATTTGATTAGACCAATGGGTTGAGATTAAGTCTAATTGAATATGATTTAATTAGATTTGATTTGGGCTTGATTGGATCAAGTTTAGTTGGTTTATTGGATAAGCCAAGTGCAAGAAAAATCAGTCCTAGTTCAATTAGGACTTCGGTCAATCTAATTTTTAATTTGATTAGAAAATTAAATTATATTTAAATCTAATTTAATCTGATTAAATTAGGTTTTTAATTGAGTTAAGATCTATTTTAGTTAGGTTGATTTGATTTTGGTTTGATTTGGTTTGAGAACAAGATTGAAACAAGACATAGATTGAATCCTAGTAAGACTAGGATTCCACCTTGTGCCACTTTAGCCCCCACGCCCACTCTCTCTTATCCCACGCCCACTCTCTCTTATTTTGTGTGATGAAACTTCTCTCTCAGGTCTTCACACATGTCCAAAACTTTTCTCTCTTTCTCTCTTACATGGAAAATGGTTGTGGATCAAGTCAAAGTAGGAATTAGTTTGGATTTCAAATTCTATGAGATAGAGTTTTAGGAAACCAAAACTCTTTCCTTATGGTACCGATTTTATCTAAATTTTTTTTGAGATTTTTATGACTTTTATGGCACATAATATGCACCCTTTGCTAGTGGTCCATGCACAAAAAGAAAGAGGGGGCACCCAAGAGTTGGGCGCCCCTTGTCTTGCCATGTTTGGATAATCCTTGACTAGGTATTTGACCTAGACAAGGACTCTATCATATCTCTCTATTTAAAATAAATTTCTTCATAAAGTTTTTATAAAAAATATAGAAATTAAAGACCTTTGGGGCATACAAAAATTAGGGAGAAAGAAGGTTGGGACATAGAGATACAATAGATACAAGACTAGGTGTCTAGGTGAGAGCAAAGAGAAGAAGAAGAGGATCTTCTTCTAGGGTTACTGTGTTCACCTCTTCCCTTCCTCCATCTTGAGTTTTTTGAGAGTGTCTCAGATCTAAAACTTCTTCTCCTACTTCTCATCTTTGGAAGAGTCCTAATCAAGAAGAAGGAGGCATCTGATCGACCATCGAAGAAGGATCAGTGCAGTACTAGCATACTGTGCTGATTTTCTGGATCAGGATTTTTGATCATGATTCGTGAGCTCGTGTGGATAACTCCTAAAGGCCGGACTCATGTGTAGCTTGCAACATCATCCTCAAGTTTGGATCAGCAAAATTAGAATGTCTAACTTGCAACGTAATAGATCTGATCTATTATATTTTACATACATTAGATGTAGTATAGAAACATGTTGGTATGATCAACATGTAGTTCTTGCTCTTTATATTTTAATTTTTAATTTAATACCATATAATAATCATATAATAGGATATTAGATCTAAAAATTTTTTGATTTTATAAGATAATTTTTAATTTATTTTAATCTTCCGCTGCCTGATCTTGAGAAAGTTTCAAGATCTAACCCTGAAACCCTAGATCTAGTTCCTTCAATTGGTATCAGAACCTAGATTATTTATTACATGATTATTTATACATGCTTAGATTATTTTTTAGATTAGATCTAATTTATAATCTGATTGTTAAATCTAAAATTAAAATTTTTAGATCAATCACGAACTGTAGGTTGTCCTACTATAAGGTTTACCCCTTACAATGCAAAGGTTGTCCTAGTTCGTGTAGATCTATCTTTAATCATAAATTTGTTAGATATGATCTAGATTAAATTTATAATTTATTAGATTTAAAAAATATTTAAATCTAAAATAAAATCTCTTTGTTAATAATTCTTGTGCAAAGAACCATCATATATTTGTCTGAAAAATTTATGCAGTTTAAAGTTGAAATTATTTCAATTACATGAACCTGTTTAGATTAGATCTAAAGTAGTTTCATACTTATTTCACTTGCATTTTGATTATGAATCAAACATACAACTGGGTTGGTAGAATGATGTTATAAAAATATTTTACAAACATGAAAATTATTTTCGAAAAGCCGAACCCCAACTCTCAGCCCAAAATTTAATTGAGAATTAAGAAGTTATTTGATTAGGTTATAGGATTGTGAATTGAAGAACCTAAGATACAAACCATAACACATTGGGTTAATGGGTTAGTGGGAATTAGGTCCATTAATTGGGTTAGACCTAAGGTTAGATTAAAGATGGACTTAATTAGAAAATTGACTAAATCTACTCAATTATTGTCTTAGATTAGGTCAAGAATTCTCAAGATCAATTACAATAGTTATAGTTGGTCAAGTCCATATCTTTAATGAGAACCAAATAGACTTGATTCTTGGCTAAGCGGTCTAGCACAAATAGTTAGGTTAATCTAATCAAAACTAATTAAACCAGTTGGTGTCTAAGGTAAACCAGACTGATGGTTTTTAATTGGTAGCCCGCTTACTTGACTATTTCTGATGGTGTCTAAGGCAAGTTTTGGCAGACCCTCACATCGATCGAACTTACCTGACCTCTTGGTGAAATTATATTTTGATCGGATCACTTGACTATTCGAGCTGACCCATGTCAGCTAGGTAAATCAGTGTGACTGATTTAGGTGCTCCTAGACCAGCCCTTTTAATGGTCTCCCTTAAGCTGACTTGGTGAAGCCAGTGAGAGGATCATGATAAGCTGGTTCATCTGACCTCCTCCTCTAAATCAATTAAATCTTCTAAAATTATTAGATCCTTAAAATAAAATAGTTATGGTGATAACTAGATCATAGCCTTCCATTAAGTGGATGATAATAGGTCCATCAATTGGATAATCATTGGAGGCCCAAAGGCCTGGTACTTATCGGCTGATGGAATTGTCATTCATAATATGATTTTTTGACTGTATCTTTCTAAATGGTGGTTAGGTTAGCCAACTAAAGTTGGGCCTAATCATTCATTGGCTAGATGGACCAAGTATGGTCATGTTAATGGTTGGACCTAATCAGACCTTTTCAGTGGAGGCCAAAGCCTACTGATTAGGGACTGGGGCAAAATTAAAATTATTAAAAATTATTTAAAAAAATAATTAGTTATGAACCTATCCTTAGATGTACATGGGTTGTCCAACCAAAGTTGGGCTTGTGTGCAGTCTAAGTGGATTCTAGTACCCACTAAGAAATTAGGATAATTTCTTGAATTGGAGGAGAGGCTATCAATTTGAATAACATAATGGGAGAAATTTTTTGATTAAAGTCTAAATCTTTAGATTTAATAAATCAATTACTAATTAGGTTATAATTTTTTTATGCAGATATGGCCACTTTCCTATTGCTTCGATCATTATTGGATAATGATAAGTTGATGGGATCCAACTTCGGTAGCTGGTACCGAAAGTTGAAGATAGTCTTAGAGCATGAACGGATCCTATATATAAAAAATGGATCCTGCACCTAAGGAGCCAGTTGTCAATGCTCATGGAATAGTCAGAGATACTTACCAGAAGTGGCTCAATGATCGGACCACGGTGCGCTGCATTACCAGAGTCAAGCTGAATGCTTCTTTTGCAAGAAGTGGAGGCACTGGAAGAGAAAATATCCTCAGTACATTGCCTCCCTGGACCCGAACAGGCAGAGAAAGAAGCAAGCTATTGCTGGGCAAGATATTTATATGATAACTCCTTGTAATTTCTCTATTTGTGATATAACTGACTGGGTATTGGATATCGGTAGCCCTTACCATATTTGCAATTCGTTGCAGGGGTTGCAGGTCAGTAGGAGATTCGAGCAAGGCGATTGGTTTCTGAATGTTGGAGATGAAAGATCAGTTTCAGTTCTAGTATTAAAAATCTTGAAACTTATTTTTGAGTCCCATACCGTTATTCTTAATGATTGTCATTTCTGTCTCAGTTCCTTTTTAAATATTATTTCTATAGGCCTTCTGACCAAAAATGATTATAAAATTTCAATAAAGAAATAAGTTTGTAATATCATTATGAATGGTGTTACTATATTTTGTGGATATTTGAATAATGATGTGTATATGTTATCACAACCTGTTAACGTAGTCTATTCTATTAGCAAGCACCGTAGATTAGATAGTGTATCAGATATCTACTTATAGTACTGTAGGCTAGGTCATATAAACAAGAACAGGATAAACAGGTTGACTCAAGAGGAAATTCTCAAAGTCAATGATTGTGAATCACTTCCAACCTGTGAGTCCTGTCTTTTTGGTAAAATGACTAAGTCACCTTTTATTAGAAAAGGTGAGAGAGCTACTGAGCTCTTGGGCCTAGTACATATTGATGTATGCGGGCCCATGAGCACAAGTGCTAGAGGTGGATATTTCTACTTCATCACTTTCACAGATGATCTATCCAGATATGGATATGTCTATCTGATGAAACATAAGTCAGATTTATTTGAAATGTTCAAATGATTCCGAAGTGAAGTAGAAAAATAAACTGGGAAGAGTATTAAAACTCTTCGATCTGACCGAAGAAGGAAATACCTTTCTGGTGAGTTTCTCACATATCTAAGAGAGAATGGGATTCTCTCCCAATGGACTCCTCCAAGAATACCACAGCATAATGGTGTGTCTGAAAAGAGAAATCAGACTCTGTTAGATATGATCCGATCCATGATGGGTTTTGCCAGCTTGCCGATATCCTTCTAGGGATATGCACTCGAATTGGCCTGTTATCTGTTAAATAGGGTTTCAAGTAAGTCTGTAATTAAGACTCCATATGAGATATGGACAGGGCGTAAGCCAGCACTTTCACACCTTAGGGTCTAAGGGTGTCCGGCCTATGTCAAACGGTTAGTTACAGATAAACTCGGATCTAGGTCTGACAAATACACATTCATAGGGTACCCCAAAGAGACCAAAGAATATTTTTTCTACCATACTGATGAATAAAAGGTGTTCATCAGTCTTAAGGCAACCATTTTAGAAAAGGAGTTCCTTGATGAAGGAACCGTTGCCTCTAAGGTTGAACTTGATGAAGTTCAACAGGTAGAAGGACCGACACCAATAGCTGAATCTGAGTCAAATTTGATTAGATCAGATTCGGAGCCCAATATACCTGCACCATTAAGATGATCTGGTAGATTACCGCATCAACCAGACAGATACTATGATTTCTTGGTCCGAGACGGTGATCTCATCGAACTTGATGAGAATGATGAAGATACGATCACCTATATAGATGCAATGTAAAGATCTGATTTCGAGAAATGGTTTGAAGCCATAAAATCTAAAATGGAGTCCATGAAGGTCAACGATGTGTGGACATTGGTTGACCCACCTAAAGCGATTAAACCCATTGGATGTAAATGGGTCTTCAAAAGGAAGATGGGCGTAGACGAAAAGGTGGAGACCTATAAAGCTCGTCTAGTTGCCAAAAGGTATCGTCAACGTTATGGTATTGACTATGATGAGATGTTCTCTCCTGTGGCAATGCTCAAATCCATTCGAATAATGCTTGCAATAGCTGTCCATCTAGATTATGAGATCTGGCAGATGGATGTAAAGATAGTTTTTCTGAATGGAGAGCTGACCGAAGAGGTGTATATGATACAACCTGAGGGGTTTACATCCACAGATGAGTCTAAGATGTGCAAGCTTCAGAGATCTATTTATGGATTGAAGTAAGCTTCTCAGAGTTGGAACATATATTTTGATAAGGTGATCAAAATGTATGGCTTCATTAAGAACAAAGAAGAGCTCTGCATTTATAAATGAGCAAATGGTCCAGTTATGATATTTCTTATCTTGTATGTGGATGACATTCTCTTAATTGAGAATGACATCCCCGCACTACAGGGAATAAAAGTTTGGTTGTCATCGCAGTTCTCCATGAAGGACTTGGGTGAAGCATCCTACATCCTAGGGATGAAGATCTATAGAGATAGATCTAAAAGGATGCTTGGGTTATCTCAGTCCACGTACATAGATACTGTGCTGAAAAGATTCAGCATGAAGAATTTTAAGAAGGGCTATCTACTGATAGGCTATGAAATTTCTCTCTCTAAGAAGGATTGTTTGACAACTCCTGAAGAAAGAGAGCGTATGAGTAGAGTCCCATATGCTTCGATTGTGGGATCTATCATGTACGTCAAAACATATACAAAGCCAGATGTGGCATACTCACTAGGAGTAGTGAGTAGATACCAATCTGATTCTGGAGAAAATCACTGAAAAGTAGTTAAAGCCATCCTTAAGTATTTGAGAAATACTAAGGATCAATGGTTGGTTTATGGTGAGTCAGATCTGAAACTTATGGGGTTCACAGACTCCAGCTTTCAATCTGACCATGACGACAGTAGAAGCATGTCAGGTTATATCTTTACTCTGAATGGTGGAGCCATCTGCTGGAAGTGTTTCAAGCAGTATACTATGGCAGACTTTGTTTGTGAGATGGAGTACATCGCAGCATTGGATGCTGCGAAGGAAGCTGTGTGGCTGAGGAAATTCATCACCGAGCTCGGAGTAGCACCCTTCCTCGATGGTCCAGTCTTGCTCTACTGCAACAGCACTGGTGCCATAGCTCAGGTGAAAGAAACCCAAAGCATACCAGCGGACGAAGCACATTTTGCATCGTTTCCATCTAATCTGGGAGATCGTGGATCGAGGTGACGTCGACCTTCAGAAGATCGATGGAAAGGAGAACCTAGCCAACCCCTTTACTAAAATCCTGGCAATAAAGGAGTTCGACAACTACAAATCGAAGATGGGTATTAGATACTATGTCGAGTGGCTTTAGAACAAGTGAGAGTTGTTGAGAAATATGCTCCAAAAGTCAATCCTCAACTTGTTGATGGTTGAGCAACCTTGTATTGTAATTGATTTATTAATAAATAAAATATATTTTTGATATTTTCATCACAAGTTTTCATCTTCTAATGAACTTCTTGTTGTGATGAAGTCCTTAGGACTATTTAGGTTCGATAAAGAGAGGATTTATCGATTAGTCTTTAAAACTGTTCATGACCAAATGATAGGCTATTAATAAGGACGACAGCTTCTATCGAGCATAGGTCGCTGTAGGCCATATGGGTTGGTTGTCCTCTTAACCAAAGAGTGTGGAGACACTGATACGGTATACATATGAGATGTAAGGGTACATCATCATTGAACGTGACCAACTCTAGAGCATTCTGCTATCGAGAATGTCTCTGATGGGATATAGGTATAAGTGTCCCTTAGACCTGAGATCGCTTCAGTGACTTGCAAGCAACTCACTGTGCTTTGGTACTGGACTAACTGAATTTCTAATTCAGTGACGGAAGGCTTTTGGGTACAGTCAAGTACTTGCGAAGTCGGAGTGTGATCAAGATGAGATTGACCACTCCAAGAGTTGGAGAAGAATGAGTCACTGTATTTCAATTTAGCAAAATCTTGACCAGGATAATCCATCAGATGGATTTGATATTTTGAAATACAATGTAGACAACCTGATCAGAGTTGATAGTTAAACTTTGAGGTATCCTATGAGCATTTTGGTCAAGGGGATGAATTATATGAAAACTATATCCGCATGGGTTCTAAGGATGTTGTCTACACATTCGAACTATCCGACCGTCGGGTATCATTGCTAGATGGTCATTTCGATTGGTATGAAAATTTATTCCTATACTACCGACTTAGGTTTGGACCTATGAGGTCACATATATTAGAGTTCACGATCCGGTCGGATGGTTGATCAACGATTAAGAATCATTCTAGGGTTAAACGATCAACACGATTGACATTTAACCTAGTGCAAGTGTTGCAGGAGGATCGATTAGTAATTTGATTACTAATTGGCTTAATTTGATTAAGCTAATGGATTGAGATTAAGTCTAATTGAATATGATTTAATTATATTTGATTTGGGCTTGATTGGATCAAGTCTAATTGGTTTATTGGATAAGCCAAGTGCAAGAAAAAATTAGTCCTAGTTCAATTAGGACTTGGGTCAACCTAATTTCTAATTCGATTAGAAAATTAAATCATATTTAAATCTAATTTTATCTGATTAAATTAGGTTCTTAATTGAGTTAAGACCTATTTTAATTGGGTTGATTTGGCTTGAGAAATCAGATTGGAACAAGACATAGATTGAATCCTAGTAAGACTAGGATTCCACCTTGCACCAATTTAGCCCCCACACCCACTCTCTCTTATTTTGTGCGACAAAACTTCTCTCCTAGGTTTTCACACATGCCCAAAATTTTTTTCTTTCTCTCTTACATGAAAAGTGGTTGTAGATCATGTCAAAGTAGGAATTAGTTTGGATTTCAAATTCTATGAGATAGAATTTTAGGAAACCAAAACTCTTTCCTTATAGCACTGATTTTATCCAGATTTTTTTAAAAAATTTTTGTGACTTTTATGGCACATAATATGCACCCTTTTCTGGTGGTCCATGCATAAAAAGAAAGAGGGGGCCCCAAGAGTTGGGCACCCCTTGTCTTGCCATGTTTGGATAATCCTTGACTAGGTATTTGACCTAGACAAGGACTCTATCATATCTCTCTATTTAAAATAAATTTTTTCATAAAATTTTTATGAAAAATAAAAAAAGAGAGACCTTTGGGGCGTGCAAAAATCAGGAAGAAAGAAGGTTAGGGCATGGAGATACAATAGACACAAGACTAGGTGTCT
Source organism: Elaeis guineensis (assembly GCF_000442705.2). Taxonomy (NCBI): domain Eukaryota; kingdom Viridiplantae; phylum Streptophyta; class Magnoliopsida; order Arecales; family Arecaceae; genus Elaeis; species Elaeis guineensis. The sequence continues at coordinate 123,168,375 of NC_026000.2, forward strand.
ATGTGAGAGCAAAGAGAAGAAGAAGAGGGTCTTCTTCTAGGGTTGCTATGTTCACCTCTTCCCTTCCTCTATCTTGAGTTTTTTGAGAGTGTCTCAGATCTAAAACTCCTTCTCCTACTTCTTATCTTTGGAAGAGTCCTAATCAAGAAGAAGAAGGTATCTGATCGACCATCGAAGAAGGATCAGCGCAGTACTAGCATACTGTGCTGATTTTCTGGATCAAGACTTCTGATCGTGATTCGTGGCTCGTGTGGATGACTCCTAGATGTCGGACATATGTGCAGCTCACAACATCATCCTCAAGTCCGAATCAGTAAAGTTAGAACATCTAACTTGCAAGGTAATAGATCTGATCTATTATATTTTACATACATTAGATGTAGTATAAAAATATGTTGGTATGATCAACATGTAGTTCTTGCTCTTTATATTTTAATTTTTGATTTAATACATATAATAATCATATAATAGATCTTAGATCTAGGATTCTATAATTTTATAAGATAAATTTTGATTTATTTTAGTCTTTCACTGCCTGATCTTGAAAGAGTTTCAAGATCTAACCCTGAAACCCTAGATCTGGTTCCTTCAGACTGCTCCACCATTCAAGGTAAATTTGTATCCTGATATGCTCTTGCTATCATCATGATCTGACTAAAAATTAAAATTAATGTATCCCATGAGTTTTAAATCAGATTCTCCATAAACGAGCCACTAATCCTTAGTATTTCTCAAATACTTAAGGATGATTTTTGCAACCTTCCAATGGTTCTTATCCGATCTGATTGGTATATGTTTACTATCTCTAGTGAGTTTGTCACATCCGATCTCGTATATATTATGGCGTATATTATAGAATCCACTATCGAGGTATATAAATTCTACTCATATGCTCTATCTCTCGAGGGATTGTCGGAGAATCTTTCTTCGAAAGAGAAATTTTATAGCCTATTGGAAGATAGTCTTTCTTGAAATTCTCCATGCTGAGCCATTTCAGCATGATATCTATGTACGTAGACTGAAAGAGCCCAAGCAACCTCTTAGATCTATTCTAATAGATCTTTATCCCTAGGATGTAGGCTACTTCTCCCAGATCTTTCATGGAAAACTGTGACGACAGTCACATTTTTATTTCCTATAATGTAGAGATATCATTTTTAATTAAGAGAATATCATTCACATACAAAATAAAAAATATAATCATTGAACCATTATCCCACTTATATATGTAGGGTTCCTCTCTATTCTTAATGAAGCCATAAATTCTGATCACCTTATCAAAATGTATGTTCTAACTCCGAGATGCCTGCTTCAATCCATAAATAGATTTCTGAAGCTTGCACATCTTGGACTCATCTGTAGATGTGAACCTTTCAGATTGTATCATATATATCTCTTTGTTCAGCTCTCTATTTAGGAAGGCTGTCTTCATATCCATTTACTAGACTTCATAGTTCAGGTATGCTGCTATCGTAAGCATGATCCAAATGGACTTGAGCATTGCTATAGGAGAAAACATCTCATCATAGTCAAAATCATAATACTAATGATACCTCTTGGCAATTAGATGGGCTTTATAGGTCTCCACCTTCTCATCTATGCCTCTTTTTCTTTTGAAGACCCACTTACACCCAATGAATTTTATCCCTTCAGGTGGATCAACTAATGTCCACACATCATTAACCTTCGTAGACTCTATTTGGACTTCATGGCTTCAAGTCATTCTCAGAGTCGGATCTCTGCATCGCATCCATATAGGTGATTGAATCCTCATTATTCTCATCAAGCTCAACAGGATCACCATCCCAGATCAAAAAATCATAGTATCTGTCTGACTAATGCGGTACTCTATTGGATCGCCTTAAGGATGGTTCTACATTGGGCTTTGGATTTGATCTAATCAAATCCGGTTCAGGTTCAGTCATTGGTGTCAGTTCTTCTACCCGTCGAATTCGTCAAGCTCAACTTTAGAGACACTTATTCCTTCATTAAGGAACTTTTTTTTAAAAAGTGTGCCTTACTACTGACAAACATCTTTTGTTCAGTAGGAAGTAAAAGTAATATCCTCTCATTTTCTCAGAGTACCCTATAAAATAATACTTATTAGATCTAGGTCTGAGCCTGTCGGTTTGTAATCATTTGACATAAGTCGGACATCCTCAAATCTTAAGGTAAGAGAAGTTCGGTCTATGCCTGACCATATCTCATATGATATTTTACTAACTGACTTGCTTGAAATATTATTGAGCATAAAATAGATTGTCTCAAGTGTATATCTCCAAAAGAGATCGACAGACTCGCAAACCCATCATGGACCGAATCATATCCAATAAAATTTGATTTCTTCTTTTCAAGATGCCATTATGCTATGATATCTCTAGAGAGGTCCATTGTAAGAGAATCTCATTCTCTCCTAAATATGTCAGAAATTTACTGGAAAGATATTCACCCCCTTGATCAGATCGAAGAGTTTTAATATTTTTTTTAGTTTGTTTCTCTACTTCATTACGAAATTGTTTGAACATTTCAAATAATTCAAACTTGTATTTCATCAAGTAAACATACTCATATCTAGATAGATCATCTGTAAACATAATAAATAACTATATCCTCTTCTGGCACTTATGTTCACAGGTCTATATACATTAGTATGTATTAGACCTAGAATTTACTGGCTCGTTCACCTTTTTCAGTAAAAGATAACTTATCATCTTTCAAGAAGACAAGACTCACAGGTCGATAATAATTCACAATCATTGATATTAGGATACCTCTTGTACTAACCTGTTTATCCTTTCTTATTAATATGACCGAACCTATAATGCCAAAGATAGGCATCTGTGATATTATCTAACTTAGGATATTTATTTGAAGTGTATATTACACTCACAACTGTGACAAAATATAGATTTATTTTTTAAATATCTTCATATTATTATAATATTATTTATAATGATATCATAATAATCATTCTTTATGATAAACTATAACCATCTTTGATCAAAAGGCCAACAGAGATTATATTCATCAAGAAAGATGGACAATAGTGACCATCACTCAAAATGACACATTGAATTTGAAAATAAACTCGAGGACTCCTAAAGTCAAGATTGAAACTTAGCTCCACTTCCTACATTTAGGAATCTCTCTCATTCTCAAATTTTCTACTAACTTGAAGTTCTTGCAATGAATTGCAAATGTGAACTGAACTTTCAGTATCCCATACCTAGATTGTAGTTTACATATAGAGAAATCACAAGGTGTTATCATATAAGCACCTTAATCAGTAACTAATTGCTTATTTCTCTTTGGCCTATTTGGGTATAGTCTGCCTAACTTGGTTCAACCTTAGACTTCTCAGCTAGATTGGGCTCAAGATCAATGTTTAACTTCTGATACTGGCTATCAAAGTTGGGTTCAATAAGCTCATCACTGTTAAACAGTGAGTGGAGCGATATGATACTGACCATTTCTAAAAGGAAAAAAAATATTGATCTAATTAGTATATAAATTAATTAAACCTAAAGATATGGACTTTAGTCTAACGGTTCTTTCACTATTTTATATGAATTGATAGCCTCTACCTCCAATTCAAAAAATTATCTTAATTCTTTAATGGGTACTAAAATCCACATAGACTGCATACAGACCTGAGTATGGCTTGGCAAATCCATATGCATCTATGGATAAATTTTCAATCAATTATTTCTTCAAATAATTTTTAGTAATTAGTTTCATCCCAGTTCCATTTTAGTAGGCTAAGGGCCTTTACTGAAAGTCTCAGTTAGGTCAACCATTAATATGAATTTACTCGGTGATTCTAACTAATGAATGATCAGATCCGAATATGGCTCGATCAATCTAACCATTCATTAGATAGTATAGCAAGTCATCATATAATGAATGATAGTTCCATCATTTAGAGAAATACCAGGCATAAGGCACCTGCAATATCAATCTGAAATAATGGAGCTATTACCATTCACCTTAATGGGATGCTATGATCTAGTTATCCCCATAACTAGCTCATTTTATAGATATAATAATTTAGAGAATTTGGTTAACATAATTTAACAGAATTAAAGACACAGACTAGATAATCATACTTCTCTCACTGACTTCACCAAGTCAGATCAAGATGAACTAAAAATAAGTTGGTCCAACTGACAAGTCACAAATCCTTCCACGACTTCACCAAATCATAAAGAGGACTAAGACAAGTCAAACTAGGGGCATCTAAATCAGTCACAACTGATTTTTAGTAAGCATGGATCAATCCTAACTATTAAGTGATCTGATCAAAATATAATTCACCATGTTGGTCAGATAAGTGAGATCAGTGAGAGGGATATACCATTAATTCATCATAGACTCAATCTATATAAGTAGCTCTCAGTTAATGACTATCGATCATGACTGCCAAACTTACCTTAGACAATTGGTTAATCAGTTTCAACTTGATCAACTTATAGACTTGGGTTCAACACTGAGCTAGAGATCAAAGTCTATTTGGTCTAATCAAAGATATGGACTCGACTAACTATAATTATTGTATTAGCTCTAAAAAATCTTGATTTAATTTAATTCAATTTTTGATTAGACTTAATCAATTTCTCTATTTAGTCTATTTAATCTTTAATTATAATCCTAGGGTCTAACCCAATAAGGAGGACCTGATCCATCAAACCTATAAACCCATCCCCCATATTTTATGCGAATGACATTAGATCTTTAATTTATAATTTTAGATCTAATAGGTTTAACTTAATTCTTAATTAAGTTTGGGACTGATATGGGTTAGGATTCGATATTTAAAAATAATTTTAAATTTTATAAAATATTTTTATAAATAAATTTATGTACAAAATAATAGTTCTGAATGACTGAATCAGCTCATCCCTGGATTGAGCCAACTCATCAAAATGGGTTGACCAACTTTTGAAACTTAGTTAACTCATTGGTGATTCAAAAATTAGAATTTTTAATACAGAAACTGGGTCAATTTAGCAAGAACTAAGCCAACCCACCAGGACACTGGATCGACCCAAACAAGGACTGGGTCGACAAACTTCTGAATTGAGTTGACTCAAACAAGATTGAGTCAGCTCAGTTTGATAGAATAGCAATAGATTGTTAAATTTTTTCAAAATTATTTTGCACATAAATGATTAAAACAATTTTAATCATTAGATTAGATGTCACTTCTTTTTGCTGTTTATCTTCATAGGTAAAAAGGACACCCCTACATGCCCTAAGAGAACCCCATCGAATGGGAGGAGAGGGCTATGAAACTCTATTTTCTCCTATGATCGGATTGCCATAACAATCTATCCAATCCAACTACTACACTACTCAGATCATCTAATCTAATTAATTTAGATCTAATCTAATTTTTTTAAATCTGATTATTATATTTTGATCATATTAAAATTAGATAATAAACATCACAAATAAATATCACATGCTTTAATTTAAAATCAGATTTTAAACTATATGCATAGATATACATATCATAAAAAACTTAGGGCTCTGATACCACTAATCGAAAAGTGCAGGGTTTTATGCATGCATTTCAAAAATTTTATAGTAGAATAAAGATAGATTAATCTATAAATACATGCATAAGATCAGATCTTAAAACACCTACAGAAAGATCTATATATGATATAGTATGCATAATTTGAATTTAAAATAAACACCTACAGGAAGATCTATGACATGATATAGTATACATAATCTAAATTTAAAATTAGTAAGTATGTAAAAAAATCAGCACAAGCAATAAATCATATCTACAGATGCTAGGGTTTTGAACCCTATACCTGAGCACGGTTAGATGAACACCACCATTGAAACTTATGGATCTGAAGCTCTGCTAGTCACTCATAGCCACACAAAGTATTTGACCTCTATGGATCGTCCACACGAAGCCCTCGAACCGATCAGCCTTCTACGAGAGTGCTAGCTCACATAGATGGCTTCTAATGGTAGATCTGAATTGATCTCCTTCTTCGATCAACTTGGACCCTTCCAATATCGAAGATGGATCAGTGGAGGTTGTTGGATGGTGGAAAAAATTAGATGAAGACTCTCTTCTCTTTAGTTTTTTTCTCACACAGAAATCTTAGAACGATTCTAGATCTCTCACCCAAAAAGGAGTTGGATCTCCTCCAATGCTCATGCCAAGGAGATAAAAGCCACCCCAAACCTCATGCCCCTAAGAGAGGTTTGGCTCCTTTCTTTCCTAGCCCTCTCAGGTGAAAAATTTGAGAAGAATTATTGGAGCAAAAAAGATCATATCTTTTATGGTTATTGAACACAAGGTGAAGAGGTTGGATATGTTAGATGTGTGCCCTAAATACCAGATTGGCTGACACATTCCTGTACAAATGTAAGGGAAATTTATAATTTTGACTATAAATAAATAAAAAATTATTCTACTATCACATTGTGTACATTATGTCTGTGATACATCCTTTGAGTTAGTAGGAATGTTAATTCATATTTTTAAGAGTTGAAAATTTAAAGCATGAATTTACATAACTAACTCATAAACAGCTCCTGACTATAGGATCATCACGAGGATGGTGATCGATCCGGAAGGTTGGTGTATGATCATTTTTTAGGATAGATGTGTCTTGAGTCTATGGTGTGGAGACACCGGAGCGAGAGTACAGGTATTCATTGAGAACGAGAGTACTGAACGTGACCATCTCAAGCAGTCATAAGGAAGTCTACCTTTCATCGATGACTAGCTTGATGCTGCAGCTGTGTGTCTATTCTTCAACCTGAGGTACATCGACAGTTTATCTTGAGTGTGTTCTAGTTTGACTACACCATAACTCGATCTCCTAGTCATTTGAAATTCTGAGATGTATGTTGGCTGTAGCATATTCATTGTAGGAATCAGATCGCACCAAGAAGGGATCTATCAACCTCGGTAGATGAGAGGAGTAGTCCTATGATGATCGAAAGATCGAGCCTTAAGCCCATGGCCATGGCAGAGTAAATAATGGAAAAGAGTTTTCATTGAGGTTTCACATCAGACTCGATCAATCGATTGATCCATATGACTGATGTTGGGTTTGACGAGTTCACCTTAACCCTAATTCAGTCGGGACTCATGATAGAGGAACTCAATCACACAGATAGCTGCACCGAGAGGTTCGTCTTCATTTCTAATGGATTGTCACCATATACTGCTAGGTGTCACTGATAGATTTTGGAAGCAATTAGAATGATCTTGATGATCGATCATTCTAATTGTCTGAATCAGAAGAGTTCTGGTCCATCGAAAGGAGTTTCGATGATGTCGATGATGAGATCATGATATGTCTATTATCATATGAAAATGAACCTAATTGGATCACACAAATAAGAGTTAGGTCTGGATGTCATCAATTGAGCTAGCCCAGTTCGATTGATTTGGATTAGATCAATTAGGTTCAAAGAAATCGTGCTAGCACATGATTGAGCCTAACTTTCTTCTTGTGTAATCTTTTCTATCTCGACTGAACCAAATATGATTTGACTCACCCAGAGAACTTTGAGAAGGTTTTCTCAGTCTGACTAGAGCCAGTCTAGCTCAAAAAGACTTATCTTAATTCATGAGATGAATTTAAGACAACACCTGCTAATTCCTATCACCTACCATTTTCATTTTAAGACATTGGTCAAACGTTGACCCATGGACCTTGGACTGAAGGCCACTTGGCAAGAGGTCATTGAAGATTTTTTATGGAGTGTCCACCTACTAAATTGGGTCTCAAAGTGGGTGTCATATTCAGATTGGGGTGCGCCTCAAGTGGATAAGGATAGAGTCCCATGAGATGAGGACTCTGATCCCTTGATCAACTTGGACTGTGGGGCGCCAATCTCACTGTGCTTATCCAGTATTGGTGCCAACAGTAGGAGGGATTATGGAATTCTTATCTGATATGATTAGATGATATCACTCTATCAATTAAAATTTTTTTAAAATTAATTAAAATTTTTTGATTGATCGAATGATGTGGCACTGCATGGCGCAGCAGGGTCTATTTAAACCCTGTCTGTGCCTAGGGTTTAGAGATGCTGCTCAATAACCAGCAAAAGCCTAAATCCTCTCCACTTTCTATACCCCTCTGCTCCTCTCCCTCCCTCTTCACATCCAAGAGATTGGGCATCCATCTGGTGCTTATCCAAGGCGTGGTGGCTTCCTGATTAGAAGGCTGCAGAGATTTATCGAGAAGCTGCTGCTCCAGCTTCAGAAGATCTTTTGAAGATCTTCCAGATCAGATCCAGATCTAATTTTTGAAGCAAAGATTCATGAGGAGAAGATGATCTAGATCCTACTTGAGTGGATATCGGTAGAGGCTAGGCGACTGCTTGGCTATTTTAGAACCTTGGGCATTGCTGCGATCATCTACAGGATAATCTAGTTACCCTAGAGGTATTTCTCTATTCCTCATGATTTTAGATTTAATTTTAGATTTAATATCAGATAATAAGAATTAGATCTAATAGATCTTAGATCTAAAATATCATAGGATAATTTTTTTAAAATATTCTGCCCCAGATCTCATTAGATCTGAAAGATCCTATAAGGAAAAAGTCAGTTTTTCCTTCAACTGGTATCAGAGCCAGATTGATGGCTCTATTTCAGATCTAATTTAGATCTGATTTTTATTTTTATTTATCTGATATTGATGGATTTTAGATATCACATCAGATATGATAGGATCTGAAATCAAAAAATTTAAAATTAAATCTAAGTAGATCTAACATGTATGAGATGCATGACTAGACTAGGAGTAGTTTAATCTATGAATAGTCTTATTATTTTATATTTTAATATGATTAAAATATAAATTAGATCTAATTTATTTTCTATTTTTTTGATATTATAAATATTATATTCAGATCAAAAAATTAAAATTTAATTTAATTAATTCATAAGATTGATCTATTGCATGTCTAGACTAGAATTGTTCTAGTAACTGTCTAGAATAGATTTATATTGAATAGTTTAATTTAAATTTTATTTTTCAGATATTATATGTGATGTATCAGATTTGAAAGTATGCTAATTAGATCAGATTTTAATACATGAGATGTATACAAAGCATGTATAAGTTAGATCTGAAATTATACATGTGATATGTAACTTAGATCTAACTAGTTTTATAGTTAAATTAATATTTCTGATTAAGGTGTTCCTCATGGCTGTCTGGTCACAAGAACAAAGTAGGGTTTAAGACCTCTCCTCCCATTCAATGGGTGTTCTTATGGCGTGTAGGGGTGCTACGCATTCATCCTTAATCAGAAACTAAAATTTATTTTTCTACAAAATCCTAGATCCTGAAATCCTAAGATTTATTTACATATTTTGTTTATGAACCCAAGACTTAATTAATGAATTAAGCTTATGAAATTAAATTAGGTCTAAAATTGAGAATTTTAGATCTAAGTCATTTTCATAAAATTGGGTTCGAGCTTGGGTAGCTCAATTAGGTCTAGTGATTGATCAAACCGAATCAAAAGTTGGTTAGATGGGATCATGAAAGCTAATAATTAACCAGTCTAATAGGATTAAGTCTAGGTCAAGGTTGAATCACATTCATATGTGACTCGATCAAGTTAAGACCTAATTTGACTCAGTGGTTAGAGCCTGGATTGTAGGCTAATCCAATTAGTTCTGGTTCGATAATTTGATGTCTAAGATAAGTTGGACAGATACGATCGACTGATTTTTAATTGGAGCTACTCGACTCAAATAGTTCTTGTCAAGTTAAAGGCATATCCCTCCCACCGATCTCACTTACCTGGCCATATGTGTCGACCCAGTTCTGATTTGAGGTGGCTAACAATTCGAGCTAATCCATATCACTAGGTTAGTCATAATTGTTATGACTATGTCAAGTCAAGTTTAATGAGACCTAAATCGAATCTCTCTAAGAAAATATTAAGTCTAAGGTCTTCTACCATTGTGGATGTGCGGGCCCTTCCCGGGGTTGATTTTCTCGACTGGTTACAGTGGCTTAGTTGCATCGAGAAGACGCAACCATGTCCATTAGGTATTAGATGCTACGGATTAGCAGATGGATTGTGCTCAATATTTCGGATATGGTGAGGGACCCAATCAGGAATCTAGTTCATGCAAATGGTGGGTCTGACTTAACTAAGGATTGAAGCAATATTTCGGGCACGGTGAGCTTCATGAATTAGAGATCAAGTTTTGGGTGCACCATGATTAGAGAATCATTAGACAAGAGTTGTCCACTCATCAGTTGACCCATCACCAATAACTGTTAGGTGAGGTGGTGAGCCAGTCGGTGAGACCGCACCACCCACTAGAAATCACTAATCATGAGATTTTCACATCTCTATCTGGGGAGTATAGGGATTGAGAAAATAGTGAGAGCCTAATTTGTTTAAAAATAAAACTCTAAACAAATTAGTTAAGTCTGATTACAAAATCTAACTAGAAACTTTTGACTCTCTACAAGAAACATGTCTGCATCCAACCCCCTGACCAAAATACTAGACACCCATAGATTGACTGGACCAAATTTTAAGGACTGGTTAAGGAACTACAGAATTATTCTGGGTTTGAGAAACTGACTCATGTCTTGGACCAGGATCCACCTGTCATACCAGCACGTCCGACTGCTGAACAGAGAGCATCTCTGAAAAAATGGATGGATGACGATAAAAAGCAGGTACTATATGTTGGGTGCCATGTCTGATGACTTGCAGTGCCAGCATGAGAACATTATGACTACCCACCAAATATTGGCTCACCTACAAGAGTTGTTTGGTGAATAAAGTCGCACAGCCAAGTATCAAGTCTACCAAAGACTTTTTAAGACTAAAATACATGATGGGCAGTCAGTCCAAGATCATTGTTTGTCAATGATCAAGGACATTGAGGAGCTTGAGAAGCTGGTGTTATCTTAGACAAAGATTTTCAGATTGATGTGATCCTTCAGTCCTTGTCTGATGCATATGGTCAGTTCATCATGAACTTCCATATGCATAAGATGCAGTGTACTTTGACTGAGTTAATGAACATGTTGGTTATGGCTGAGCTTTCTTTGAAGGGTTCAAAAGGCTCAGTCCTTACTATGGAGGAACTTCTTCCAAGAGAAAGTCTTTTGGAAAGAAGAAGAAGTCTGCGAAGAAGCAGAAGGTGGATGGGAAGAAGAAGAAGAGAAACCAAAGAAGAAGGCTGCTAAAAAAGAAAATATTTCCACTGTAATTCAGACGGTCATTGAAAGTGAAACTGTCCTTAGTACCTGGCCACCCTGAAGAACAAGAAGGATGGTCCTTCTGGAGGTATGCTCGTTATAAAATCTAATCTTATGGTTTCTCTGCATCTAGTTGGATACTTGACTCTAGTTCTAGTACTCATTTGTGCACTTCTATGCAGGTCTTGAGGAGAGCAGGAGGCTGAGGGATGGAGATATGATCCTACGCATCGAAAATGGAGCAAGAGTTGCTGCTGTGGCCGTGAAAACTACCCTCTGCGATTACCGTTAGGATTAGATTTAGTTCTTAGAGATTGTTATTATGTGCTGCAGCAAGCAGGAATTTGATTTCTGTTTCATGTTTAGCACAAGAAGGCTATGTGATTAGCTTTCATAAGAATCATTGTAACATATTTTATGAAAATAATAAAGTTACAAATGATTTTCTTATTAATGGTCTCTATCAGCTACATATTGATGTATCTGTATTTCATATCGAGCAAAATATGAATGCTATGAGAATTAAAAGGCTTAGAGATAATCTAAATGATTGGTATCTGTGGCACCTAAGGCTAGGTCATATAGCAGAAGATAGGGTTAACAAATTGAAGAAATCTGGGCTATTGAGTCCGTTGACTTTCAAGTCATATCCAGTTTGTAAATCATGCTTTCAGGGCAAAATGACAAGCTTCCTTTTACAGGACATGGGGAAAGAGCCACAGACCTATTTGCCCTAGTACATACAAATGTATGCGGCCCATTTGATGTGCCGGCTAGAGGCAACTATGTCTACTTCATTATCTTCACCGATGATATGTCTAGGTACGGATATGTGTTTCTAATGAAACACAAGTCTGAAGCTTTTGAAAAGTTCAAAAAATTCAGACATGAGGTTGAAAAATAAACAGAAAAGCCCATTAAGGTTCTTCGATCAGATCGAGGAGGTAAATACTTAGTCGGAGTTCCTAGACTATCTTAAGGATAATGGCATAGTCTCTCAATGGACTCTACCTGGAACGCCACAACTCAACAGAATTTTAGAACGGAGGAACCAGATCCTATTAGATATGGTCCGTTCCATGATGAGCTTCACAGACCTCCCTGAGTTTCTTTGGGGACATTATCTCATGACAACAATATATGTATTGAATAGGGTTCCCTCTAAAACTTTTCTACCACACCGTATGAGATATGCATGGTAAGAAGCAAGTCTGAGTCATCTCAGAATTTGGGGTTGTCCGGCTCATGTCAAGAGACAGCAGGCAGACAAGTTAGAGTTCAGATCTTTTAGAGCTCGATTCATAGGATATCCTAAAGAGTCATTAGGATACTATTTCTATATTTGGAAGATCACAATGTGATTGTGAATCGACATGCTATTTTTTTTGAAAAATAGTTATTCAAGATGGTGGCATCAAAGAATAATTAAGCTCAAGGAGAATGTCTCTCAAAAGCAACGAGCTAAAGAACCTGAGGAACCCAATCAATTAGAACTAGTCCTAACACAACCTCTTCCACCTCGTAGATCGATTAGTTTTCCATCCTCCTGAAAGGTACTTAGGTACTATACAAGAGGAAGTAGAGGAAATATTCCTCATGAAAATGGGGCTCATAGTGATGACCCCAAGATCTATGATGAGGCGATATCAGATATCGACTCCAGAAATGGTTAGAGGCAATGAGATCAGAAATTGACTCGATGCACTCAAACCAAGTCTGGACCTTGGTAGATCCACCTGAAGGTATTATACCTATTAGGTGTAAATGGATCTTCAAGAGAAAGATAGGTGCAGATGGAATGTGGAGACATTCAAGGCTAGGCTCGTAGTGAAAGGTTATAGTCAGCGCGAAGGCATTGACTATCAGGATACCTTTTCGCCCGTAGCCATGCTAAAATCCATCCGCACATTGCTTGCTGTTGCAGCCTATTTTGATTATGAAATATGGCAGATGGATGTGAAAACGGCATTCTTAAATGGATATCTTGAGGAAGATATCTATATAGAACAGCCGCTTGGTTTCACATCCAGTGATGATGATCACAAGATCTGCAAGCTGCAAAGGTCCATTTATGGACTTAAGCAAGCATCTCAGAGCTGGAATACTCATTTCAATGATGTGATCAAAATATTTGATTTCATCAAGAATGAGGAGGAACCATGTGTGTTCAAGAAGGTCAGTGGGAGCGCAGTTGTCTTCTTCGTACTGTATGTAGATGACATCCTCCTAATTGGGAATGATATTTCTATATTGACCTCAGTCAAAATATGGTTGTCTAAGGAGTTCTCTATGAAAGATCTAGGAGAGGCATCCTTTATACTGGGTATTAAGTCCATAGAGATAGACGAAATAGGATGCTGGGACTTTCACAGAAGATGTACATAGAGGAGGTGCTAAAAAGGTTTAGCATGGAAAATTTAAAAGAGGTTTAGTACCTTTTAGACATGGCATTCATCTCTCCAAGAAGATGTGCCCTAGCACACCTGAGGAGATTGAACGCATGAGCAAGATCCCTTATGCTTCGACAATAGGAAGCCTCATGTATGTCATGCTATGTACACGACCTGATATAGCCCATGCTGTGAGTGTCACAAGCAGATATCAGTCGAATCCAGACGAAGAGCACTAGACTTCTGTAAAATATATCCTTAAGTACTTGAGAAGGACTAAGGATATGTTTCTAATCTTTGGGAATGGAGAACTCCAGGTTCAGAGATTTACAGACTCAGACTTTATGTCTGATATAGATGATCGAAAGTCGACATCTGAGAGTCTGTTCATTTGCAATAGTGGTGCAGTTAGCTGGAAGAGTTTCAAGCAGACGGTGATTGCTGATTCCACCATGGAGGCAGAGTATATTGCTACATCGAAAGCTGCGAAGGAGGCATTCTGGTAAGAGAAGTTTACCGCAGAGCTTGAAGTGATGTCATCGGATGCCATCCCTCTTTATTGTGATAATAATGGTGCCATAGCCCTAGCTAAGGAGCCAAAGTCTCACCAGAAGTCCAAGCATATCGAGCGGCGATTCCATCTGATCCGTGATTACCTCGAAAAAGATTATGTCGAGGTTAAGAGAGTCGACTCCATAAACAATATGACAGACCCGCTGACAAAGCCATTAGGCTAGCAGAAGATCGAAGCCCACCTGAGAAGATGGGACGTAGATATGTAGCCAATTGGTATTAGATCAAGTGGGAGTTTGTTAGATGTGTGCCCTAGATGCCAGATTGGCTGACACATTCCTGTACAAATGTAAAGGCAAATTTATAATTTTGACTATAAATAAAAAAAAGGTTATTCTACTATCACATTGTGTACATTATGTCTGTGATACATCCTTTGAGTTAGTAAGAATGTTAATTCATATTTTCAAGAGTTGAAAATTTAAGGCATGAATTTACATAACTAACTCATAAACAGTCCTGACCATAGGATCATCACGAGGATGGTGATCGATCGGAAGGTTGGTGTATGATCGCTTCTTAGGTAGATGTGTCTTGAGTCTACGGTGTGAAGACACCAGAGCGAGAGTACAGATATTCATTGAGAATGAGAGTACTGAGCATGATCACCTCGAGCAGTCATAAGGAAGTCTACCTTCTCGTCGATGACTAGCTCGATGCTGCAGCTGTGTGTCTAGTTCTTTGATCTGAGGTACATCGACAGTTCACCTTGAGTGTGTTATAGTTTGACTACACCATAACTCGATCTCCTAGCCATTCGAACCCTGAGGTGTATGTTGGCTGTAGCATATTCATTGTAGGAACCAGATCGCACCAAGAAGGGATCTATCAACCTCGGTAGATGAGAGGAGTAGTCTTATGATGATCGAAAGATCGAGTCCTTAAGCCCATGGCCATGAAGAGTGAAATAATGAAAAGAGTTTTCATTGAGGTTTCACATCAGACTCGAATCAATCGATTGATTCATATGACTGATGTTGGGTTTGACGAGTTCACCTTAACCCTAATTCAGTCGGGACTCATGATAGGGGAACTCAATCACACAGGTAGCTGCACCGAGAGGTTCATCTTTATTTCTGATGGATAGCCATCATATACTGCTAGATATCACTGATGAATTTTGGAAGCAATTAGAATGATTTGATGATCGATCATTCTAATTGTCTGAATCAGAAGAGTTCTGGTCTATCGAAAGGAGTTTCGATGATATCGTGATGAGATCATGACATGTCTCATTACCATATGAAAATGAACCTAACTGGATCACACAAACAAGAGTTAGGGTCTGGATGTCATCAATTGAGCTAGCTCAGTTCGATTGATTTGGATTAGATCCAATTAGGTTCAAAAAAATCGTGCTAGCACACGATTGAGCTAACTTTCTCCTCGTGTAATCTTTTCTATCTCGACTGAACCAAATGTGATTTGACTCACCAGAGAACCTTGAGAAGTTTCTCTCAGTCTAACTAGAGTCAGTCCAGCTCAGAAAAGACTTGTCTTAATTTATGAGATGAATTTAAGATAATACCTGCTAATTCTATCACCTGTCATTTTATTTTAGGACATTGGTCAAACGTTGACCCATGGACCTTGGACTGAAGGCCACTTGGCAAGAGGTCATTGGAGATTTTTTGTGGAGTGTCCACCTACTAAATTGGCCTCAAAGTGGGTGCCATATTCAGATTGGGCATGCGCCCCAAGTGGATAAGGATAGAGTCCCATGAGATGAGGACTCTGATCCCTTGATGAACTTGGACTGTGGGCGCCAATCTCACTGTGCTTATCCAGTATTGGTGCCAACAGTAGGAGGGATTGTGGAGATTTTTATCTGATATGATCAATAATATCACTCCACTAATCAAAATTTTTCCAAAATTAATTGAAATTTTTTTTTGGTCGAATGATGTGGCACTGCATGGCGCAGCAGGGTCTATTTAAACCCTGTCTGCGCCTAAGGTTTAGAGATGCTACTCAATAACCAGCAAAACCTGAATTCTCTCCACTTCTCCATACCCTCTCTGCTCCTCTTCCTCCCCTCTTCAGTCCAAGAGGTTGGGCATCCATCTGGTGCTTATCCAAGCGTGGTGGCTTCCTGATTAGAAGGCTGCAGAGATTTATCGAGAAGCTGCTGCTCCAGCTTCAGAAGATCTTTTGAAGATCTTCCAGATCAGATCCAGATCTAATTTTTGGAGCAAAGATTTGCAGGAGAAGACAATCTAGATCTTACTTGAGTGAATACTGGTAGAGGCCAGGTGACTGCATAACTATTTTAGAATCTCGGACATTGCTGCGATCATCTACTGGGTAATCTAGTTACCCTAAAGGTATTTCTCTATTCCTCATGATTTTAGATTTAATTTTAGATTTAATATTAGATAATAGGAATTAGATCTAATATATCTTAGATTAAAATATTGTAAGATAATTTTTTTTGAAATATTCCACCCAGATCTCATTAGATCTGAAGATCCTATAAGGAAAAAGCCGATTTTTCCTTCAGGATAGGGATCAAATTGAGTTCAAATTCAAAACTGTTTTGAATTCAAACTCTACCAGATTTGATCCTCACCCAAACCCATCCTAAGAATGGTTGAATAAGAGGTGTAGGGCATGAAAAAAATATTAGGAGCACTCTCCTTTTGTCACACAAAAGGAGTCCTTCACAAGGTGGCCGGTAGGTTGTTCGAATAGGATTGGGATTAGGGTTTTGAATTCAAATCCTTTTGAATTCAAATTAAAACCAACTCTTCCTGATCTATGGTGGGCGACAACAAGGGGCTCTAGTTGGAGTTTTTCTCATGCACAAACTTATTTTATACGATGAGAAGTGGCATGGAGAAGAGATGTGGCGCAAGGAGGAAGTCTAACTAATTTAGACTCTAGGGTTTTGGTTATTTGCTTCTTAATTGGGTTTCATCCAAACCCAATTAGTTTAGACCCAAATAAAGATGAGTCAGCCTAATCTAACTAGTTACCCAAAGTCTTAATCTAATTAGAGATAGATTGAACCCAAGTCCTGATCAAATCAAGTCTAATTCTTTCTTAACGATTTGGTCATGCCATAACCTCATCGGGTTCGATCTAATTGAATCTAATTCAATTAGACTTGATCCAAACTTTAATGTTTCATCAAATTGAGCTAATTAGCAATTAATTACTGACTAATCTTCCTAAATTTACTAACACTTAGTGAATAATATTATTTTATTGCATAGGATTAATCATCAATCATATTGATGATTTTATCCTCGGATGATTCTCAATCATCGATCTTCCAATTGATCGAAGAGAAACTTCTAATGTATGTGACTCCATAGATTTAAACATAAATTGGTAGCATAAGAATAAATTTTTATACTAATCGAAGTGATCATTTAGTAATGGTATCCGACGTCTGGATAGGCCGAATATATGTAAAGCAACACTCAGAACCTACTGGCATAGGATTACTGTATAATTCATCCTTTTGAACCTTCATGCTCAGGATGACTTAGAGTTTAAACTGTCAACTCTTAATAGTACATCCATTATGTGTCTCAACCTAATAAGTTCTTCGACTCCTCACAAAGATTGTCCTGGCCAAGATCTTACTAAATTGAAATACAAAGCATTCTCTCCAATCTCTTGGAGCAGTCAATCCCATCTTGACTCATGCATCGACTTCACAAGTACTTGACTGTGCCCAGTAACCTTTTGATCTTAAATTAAAAATTCAGATAGTTGGTACTAAAGCACAATGAGTTACTTGTAAGTCACTGTGATAGTCTCAATTAGAGAGATATTTATACCTTTATCCCTTCGAAGTAACTCTTGACAGTAGAATATTCTGGAGTTGGTTATATTCAGTGAGGTGTAGTCCTACTTCTCACCTGTATACCATACCAGTATCTCCATACTCCTTGATTAATAGGACAACGAACCCCTATGGCATATGACGACCAACACTTAATATAGCTATCATCATAGTAATTGCATATCATTTAGTCGCAAACTCATTTAAGGACTGAACGATAAATTCTCTTTTTATCAATTTAAAATAGTCCTAAGAATTTTCATCATAATACAGCAGTTCGATATAGAAGATGCGCAAGCTTATGATGAAAACTGTTAAATAATATTTTATTAATGATTAATTCATATATATTTACATCAATTAACTCAATCGTCAACAGAGTGATGATTAGCTTTGGGACATAATTTCCAACACTGAGCTCCCTAGCAAGGGCTATGGCATCGCTATTATCATAGTACAGGGTGATGGCATCTGACGGCATCGCTCTGAGCTTCGCATTGAACTTTTTATACTAGAAGGCTTCCTTTGCAACTTTCAAGGTGGCAATATACTAGTAGAATCAGCAAGGGTCGGTTGCTTAGAACTCTTCCAGCTTGTAAAACCACCATTGCAAAGAAACACACATCCTGATGTAAACCTTCTATCATCAGAATCAGACATAAAGTCTGAATTAGTGTATCCCTCAACCCACAACTCAAAATTTCTTCCAAAGATCAAGAACAAATTCTTAGTCCTTCCAAGTGCTTAAGGATATTCTTCACTGTAGGTCAGCTCTCTTCATCTGGATTCGACTGATACCTACTCATGACACTCATGATAAGGACTATATTAGATTGTGTAACAACATGACATACATGAGGCTCCCTATTGCAAAGTATAAAAGATCTTGCTCATCCACTAAATTTTCTCAAGTGTGATAGGACACATCTTTTTGGAGAGACTAATGCTGTCTAAGGTGTAGTAGTCTCCTTCTAGAGTTCTCCATGCTGAACCTTTTCAGTACTTTCTCTATGTATATTTTTGTGAAAGGCCAAGCATCCTATTCGGTCTATCTCTACAGATCTTGATTCCTAGATATAAGATGCTTCCCCTGGATCTTTCATGAAAAATTTTTTAGACAACCAACTCTTGATCGAGGTCAGCATGGAAGTATTATTTCTAATAAGGAGGATGCCATTCACGTACAATACGAAAAATGTGATAGCTCTCCCACTAACCTTCTTGTAAACACAAGGCTCCTCATTCTTAATGAAATAAAATGATTTGATCACATCGTTGAAATGAGTGTTCCAACTCCAAAAAATTTGCTTCAATCCATAAATGGATCTATGCAGCTTGCAGACTTTATGATCTCCATTGCTGAAGGTGAAATCCAAAGACTGCTCATATAAATATCTTTCTCAAGATATCCATTAAGGAATATATTTTCATATCCATCTATCAAATTTCATCATCATGATAAGCTGTAATGGCAAGCAATGTGTGGATGGATTTCAGCATGGCTACAGATGAAAAGATATCCTGATAGTCAATACCTTCGTGTTGACTATAACCCTTTGCTACTAGCCTAGCTTTATAGATTTCTATCTTATCATCTGCATCTATCTTTCTTTTGTAGATCCATTTACATCTAATCGGTACAATACCTCTGATGGATCCACTAAGATCCAGACTTAGTTGAATGTATTGAGTCAATTTCTAACTTCACAGCATTCAACCATTTCTCGAAGTTGATGTCTGACATCACCTCATCATAGGTCTTAGGATCAACTACTCGATCCTATCTTCTATGAGGAACACTTTCATTACATCCTCTGTAAGCATACCTAAGTACCTTTCAGGAGGATGGAAGATTCTACTAGATTTATGAAGTGGTCGAACCACTACTCTATTGGTTCAATAGGTTCAACCTGATCTATAGCTGGCCGCTCTTCAGAGACTTTCTCTTTAAGCTCAATTAGCCTCCTACTACCTCTGTCCTAAATAAACTATTTTTTCAAGAAGTGACATGTCGATTCACAATCACATTGTGATCCTTTAAGAAGTAAAAGTAGTATCCAATTGATTCTTTAAGATATCCTATAAAATGAGCTTTCATAGATCTGGCCCTAACTTGTCCGCCATTAGTCTTTAATATAGATAAGACATCTTCAAATCTTGAGATGGCTAAAATTTGATTTCTTACCAGACCTATCTCATATGGTGTGGTAGGAATGAATTTAAAGAGAATCTTATTTAAAATATAAATAGAGATTTGTAGGGCATGTCCCTAAAGAAACATAGGTAGGTTAGTGAAGCTCATCATGGATCGACCATATCTAATAGGACTTTTTTTTTCTTTTCGATATCCCATTGAGCTGAGGCATACCAAGAGGAGTCTACTGTGAGATTATGCATTGTCCTTGAGTACCCCAAAAAATTCTCTGCTAAGGTATTCTCCTCATCAATTGGATCGAAGAACCTTGAGAGATTTTTCTGTTTGTTTTTTTACTCCATATCCAAATTTTTTGAACTTTTTAAAGATTTCAGACTGGTGTTTCATAAGAAACATATATCCATACCATGAATAATCATCGATAAAGATGATAAAGTACTGATAATCATCCATGACCTACACATCAAATGACCACATACATTGTGTATCGAGGAAGTAGTTCAGTGGTCCTTTCTCATGTCCTACAAAGGATAATTTAGTCATTTTTTCTTGAAGGCAGGACTCACAAACTGGGTACAACTCAAAATTAGTGAGTCAAGGATCCCATCCTTTTACATTTGCTAATCTGTCCTCTCCAATATGACCAAGTCTAAGATGCCATATATACTTATGGTTTAGACATCTCTAGGTCTTTTATGTCCTATGACTTTCACTAATTGCTCATTAATCTTTACAGATGCATCATCATGTAAATGATAAAGACTGTCAATTAAAAGAACTCTTGCAATCAATTTATTTCTTAAATAAATAGTACAAAAATTTTTATTGAAATTAAATTCAAATATATCTGTGCTAGCACAGACACAAAAATTAAATTTTTGCTAGCTATAGGTACATAATAACAATCTTTAAGAATTAATCTAAATCCTAATGGTAACCGCAGAGGGTATATTTCAACAATGACTGTAGCAACCCTTGCTTCATTGCTGATATGCAGGATCATTTCTCCTTTCCTCAGCTCTCTACTTTCTACTAGACCCTGCATAGTAGTACATATGTGAGCACTCATGCCAGAGTCTAATACCCAATTAAAAGTAGAGAAAATCATAGGTTAGATTCAATAATGAGCAAATTGGACTTACCTTCTAAAGGTACGTCCGTCTTTTATTTCTTAGGCTCTCCAGGTATAGCGGATAGTTATCTTCCAATAGCCATCATTATTGCAATGGAAATACTTTTCCTTGCCAGCAACAGTCTTCTTTGAAGTGTCGTTCTTCTTTAGTTTGTTCTCCTTTTTCTGCTTCTTTGTATGTTTTTTCTTTTTTCAAGTGAACTTTCTCTTGGATGAAGATGCTTGCTCACAGCGAGAATAGTACCCCTTGAACCTTTCAAGATCTCTCATTACTTACCAACATATTCATCAACTCAAGTATAGTTTAATTTGTTCATATTATAGTTCATAACAAACTAAGCAAATGAACCTGTAAGGGACTGAAGGATCAAATCCACTTGCAGTTTCCTATGAATAGGAATGCTTAGCTTCTCAAGATGTTCTATATCCTTGATCATTATCAAACAATAATCATAGACTGACTGCCCTTCATACATTTTAATATTAAAGAGTCTTTTAGATACTTCAAAGCACACCGTACGGCTCTGCTCATCATACAACTCTTACAAGGAGCAATCATGGCCTGGCAGTAGGCATATCCTCATACTGATTTGCAACTCATTTGACATCGAAGCCAGTATGTAACACTTCATCTTGTTGTCATCCTCTATCAATTTCTCCTGTGCTACCATTTGACGGGCACTTGGATGGTCAGGTAAAATAGGGGGGCATCCTGATCGAGCCATAGCCCAACTTTTCTGAACTTAAGATAATCTTAAGATTTCTGAACTAGTCCATGTTGTTTAGGCAATTAGTCGATAGGACTCTAGAAATGGGCTAATGGGTTGGAGGCTGACATGGTTAATTGCGAGAGTAGAGATTTAAGTTAGATAATTATACTCAGATTTTAAAATTTATTCTAAAAATTATAAGAAATAAATTAGACTCCCACTATTCTCATGGATCTCACACACTCTCCATGGAGATGCAAAAATTTCTATGCAATTAGGATTCTTAGTGGGTACTGCAGTTCCATCGATATGCGTGCACCTCATCTGATAGATATTGGTGACATGTTATATCGATGAGTGGACAACTATTGTCCAATGCTTCTCAAGTATGTTGCAGCAATTATCTTTAAATCATGAAGCCTCACCGTGCTTGATTATTGACCCAATCTTTAGTTAAATCGGACCACCGTTCAATGCATAGGTAAAGCCCTCATTAGGTCCCTCATCGTGCCTGGTTATTCGGCCCAACCCCATCATTACCTAGCAACATCTCATGCTAATAGGGAAGTTATATCTTTCTAATACAATTGAACTACTATAACCAGCTAAGAACAGTCAATACCAATAGGATGCCCACACTTCTACAATAGTGGAAGACTTGGAACTTAAAATTATAGGGAGGTTTGGGTTCAAGTCTCATCTAAATTAAGTCTGCACAATCTTATGTCTGACTAACTAGGTTCAAGTTAGCATAATCTTATATCTGACTAATCTAATCGGTATGAGTGAACATAAATGACTAAGCAATCTTACTCAAGATTAATCGACCAAGTTGGTCAGATAAATGAGATATGTGGGAGGGTCGCTGATGCTTTCCTTGGACACTAACTAGATTGGCAAGGTAAGCATGGTCCCAATTAAAAATCATGGTTGAGATTTATTTTAGACACTAATTGATCAATTAGAATTGAATAGGTCAGCCTAGCGACTCGGGCTCGATCCATTGAGCCACATTGGATCTTGAGTTAATCAATCCACATCAAATATGAATCAATGTGACCAACTATAACCAAACTCGATATTGAGCCCCTTTGATCAAATCCTAATCAACTATTGATTAGGTTCAATCAACTGCTCAAAATCGATAAGGGTTCTAATCTGATCTAATCAAAGATCCTAATTGTAGTCCAATCACTAGACCTAATCATTCTACACATGCCCTCATGCATAACCAAAATTCAAATTCTAAAATAATTTTTAGATTATGTTTAAGTGCATGAATTAATGGCTTAATTATGATCTCAAATTTTTTTAAATCTAAACCTAAAATCATATATCTCATATAAGATGTTTTAGATCTAAAATCTATGAAATATATATCATATATATAATTTTTCAGATCTAAACCTAACATGGCACATATCTCATACATTCAAAATCAGATATAAAAAGATGATTAAAGCTATTTGAAAATACTTTTAAAAATCATTCAACATCTTAATTTCAGATGTAATATTTTTGGTTAACTTGTTTTGGAGACGGTTTCCAAAATCAATGAACTTTTTACAATTCTTTCTCTTGATTTATGCAGGCACCCCTTCCACCATAGTCCTTCATGACAGGATGGCCTTTACCATAGATCTCAAAGAGTGTTCGGCTACTAGATCATTAATCACACTAACATATCACATATGCATGTAAAATTCAGATCAATGTATCATATACATGAAATCAGATTTCAGATCTGATATAAACAGCAAATTAAAATAAATAATCTAAATCTGAAACTAACTTTCAAATCTAAAAAGAAATCTGATCTAAATCTACTTCATGCATGTTAAAAACCCATGGCTCTCATACCACTGTTGGAGTTCGAGGTGATTAGGGCATGCTGAATTTTTTTTCGGATTACTTTAACCTAGTGGAAGCATGTATGAAATATTTTTCATATGGAGCATACAGATCTAAATCTTAAATCACCTATGGATCTTATAACATGCTGAACTAAATTTAAAGAGCAGATCTGAAATCAAAAAATTCAGAGAAGGAAGATCAATTACCCAAATCGCTATCCTTCTTCTTACTCAGATCGGATCCGACGGATGCCTAGGGTTTCTATCAAAGCCGCACACATACCTGATCTCTGTTGGTATCCACAAAAGCAAATTGTTAATCAAATACCAAGACCTATGGAGTGCTAGCTTTCTTGCAGGCCTCGTTTCTCAGCTTGGATCTCGACTCTTCTTCTAGAACTTGAAGAAGAAGGCTGTAGCATGAACCCTTCGTGTAGATTTGAAAGGGATTTGAATAGGATGCCAAGAAGAGAAGAAAGAACTTTTCTTCTTCTCTTCCTCTCTCTCTCTGATCTGATATGAGAAAGAAGTGGGACGTGAAGAGGAAGAAGGGAGGATGGCGTTGAGATGGAACTTGTGGCAAGGGATCTCACAAAGGAATACTTCATGCACGCCAATCTCCCTTCTTTTATTTTGTCACACAAAACCAATTCCAATACCCCAAACCTGATAAGATTTAATCCTAACCAATTAAATTCAAGTTTGAATTAGTTTGAATTAATTCTTATCAGTAAGAGAGTCCAAACCAGAAGGGGGAGGTGCCAACTTGCACCTCCTCTCCCTTTCTCATGCATGAAGAGAAGGGGTATGACTTTCAGTGCCCCTCTCTCCTTTTGATCGACCAAATAGAGAGAGAAATCTAGTCTATCATGGGTCAGGCAATCAATTTTAATTTAATTTTAATTTAAATTTAATTCAAATTCAATTCGAATCTGATTCAAATCAAATTTCAAAAGATTATCAATCTAATTTAATTAGGATAGAAATCCAAGTCCAACTTAGATAATTAAACTCAATTAGCTTTAAATTAATTTAACTTAATTAAATTAAATCTGATTTAAATTAATTAAGACTTGATTCATAAATTAATTAGACCCAATTTCATTGTAACACTTGTAATTAAGTCCCTCATGCTAACAATTAGTAGTTACTAAATTTATAACTTTTACAAATTGATCAAATCATCAATCTAATTGATAATTTGATTATGATCCAAGCTATTGATCAAATCAAGCTCTTTTTGTGTGTGACCTCTCAATTCTATTCTATCTGATAGTGAGATATACCGTGATCTCCATCACAATATCATCGAAACTCTTTTGATGGGCTAGAATGATTCCAACTCAACCCAATAAGGATCGTTGATCTGAAAATAACTCTAGTGAGTTCTCACAATCCACCAACGATGTCTAGTAACATATAGTGGCAACTCAGCAAAATAAAAAAATTTAAACCCGAGATATATTTTCATGTGATCGAGTTCTTCTATCGAGAGTTCCAATAGGATGCAGATCATGAAAACTCATCAAACTCTAAGATCTGTCATATGCTAAACTTAATTAGCTTGAGTCCAATCATGAATCCATAAAAATTTCTTTCTATTATCATATTGCTATAGCCATAGACTTAAGAACTCAGCCTCTTAGGTCGCATAGGACTACTCCTCAATTATTAAGATCGATAGATTCTCTATAAGTGCACACCCTACTCCTACAGCAAACCTACTACCGGCAACGAACATTGTAAGGCTCTGAATAGCTAGGGATCATATTTATGTATTATTAAACTATAGCAACCTCACTGTAAGCATCGAGATACCGTAGGTCAAAAAATTACTTACACAACTATAGCATCGAGATAATCACTGACGAGTGAGTAAACATCTAAGTGACTTCTCATTCTTGATCACACTCAGTACTGTTTTCTCTGACAACCACTTGTACTCTTGCTCCAGTGTCCCTATACTGTAGACTCGAGACTCATCTATCTGAAAGAAAAGTGATCTGTGCACTGATCTTGATGAATCAATCACCATCTCCATGATGATTCAACGATCAGGAGTAATTTAGGAGTTAATCTATAATGACACATGTCTCAAATTTCTACTCTTGAGAATATATGTCATTATCTATTAACTTCTTGGATGATTCACAGACATATTACACATGAATGAATAAAAAAATATCTATTTTATTAATTTTAATAAATAATATAAAAATATATCCTAAAATTAATATAATATGTCAGCCAATAATTGACTTTCAGATCATACATCCAAAATCTCCCATTTGACCTAAAACCAATTAGCCATGTGTCTAAGTTCCATCTTCTCAAGGTGGATTTCAACTTTTGCTGGCTCAAATGCTTCATTAGTCCATCTGTCAATTGTTCATGGAGTTACTCTTCACACTTCGATGTATTTCTTCTCGAGGTAGTCACGTATAATGTAAAATCACCACTCAATGTGCTTGAACTTTTGATGAGATCAGGACTCCTTAGTAAGCGCTATGGCACTATTGTTGTCACAGTACAGGACGATGACATATGATAGCATCACTTCGAGCTCCACAATGAACTTCTTGTATAAGAAGGCTTCTTTGCAGCTTTCGAGATGGTGATATACTCACTTCTATTATAGAATCAGCAATGATGGTTGCTTGAAACTCTTTCAACTTATAGAATCACATTACAAAGAAACACACATCCTGATGTGGACCTTTATCATCAAGATTAGACATAAAATCTGAATCAATGTATCTCTCAACCCGCAACTCAGGACTTCCTTGAAAGATCAAGAATAATTTTTAGTCCTTCTCAAGTACTTAAAGATATTCTTTACAGTAGTCTAGTACTCTTCACTTGGATTCAACTGATACCTGCTCATGACACTCACAGTAATGGCTATATCAGGTTGTGTGCACAACATGGCATACAAAAGGCTACCTATTGCCCAAGCATAAAGGATTTTACTCTTCCACTGAATCTCCTTAGGTGTGCTAGGATACATCCTCTTGGAGAGACTAATGCCATATCTAAGGGGTATTAGTCCCCTCTTAGAGTTCTCTATATTGAACCTTTTCAGTACTTTCTCTACGTATATTTTTTGAAAAAGATCAAGCATCTTATTCGTCTATCTCTATAGATCTTAATTTTCAGAATATAAGATGCTTCCCCTAGGTCTTTCATAAAAAATTTTTTGGATAACCAACTCTTGACTCAGGTCAGCATAAAAATATCATTCTCAATAAGGAGGATGTCATCTATGTACAATACGAAGATGTGACAGCCCTCCACTGACCTTCTTATAAATACAAGGCTCCTCATCATTCCTGATGAAATCAAATGATTTGATCACATCATTGAAATAAGTGTTCCAACTTTGAGAAGCTTGCTTCAATCCATAAATAGATCTATGCAGCTTGCAGACTTTGTGATCTCCATCTTTGAAAGTGAAACACAAAGGCTGCTCCATATAGATTTCTTTCTCAAGATATCTATTAAGAAATGTAGTTTTCATATCCATCTATCAAATCTCATAATCATGATAAGCTATAATAACAAGCAATATACAGATGAATTTTAGCATGGCTACCGACGAAAAGGTATTCTGATAGTTAATGCCTTCGCATTGACATAACCCTTCGCTACTAGCCTAGCTTTATAGGTATCTACCTTACCATCTGCACCTATCTTTTTTTGTAGGTCTATTTACACTCAATTAGTATAGTACCCTCTAGTAGATCCATTAAAGTCCAGATCTGGTTCAAATATATTGAGTCAATTTCTGATTTATAGCATTCAATCATTTTTCAGAGTCGATGTCTGACATCGTCTCATCATAGGTCTTAGGATCAACTACTTGATTCCTATCTCCTATGAAGAATACTTCCTTTACATCCTTTGTAAGCATACCTAAGTACCTTTTAGGAAGATGGAGACCTTACTAGATCTACGAGGTGGTGAAACTACTACATCTACTGGTTCAATGGATTCAACTTGATCTACAGTTGACCCCTCTTCAAAGATTTTCTCTTCGAGCTCAATTAACTTCCCACTACCTCCATCCTGAATAAATTATTTTTTTAAAAAATGGCATATCGGTTCACAATCACATTGTGATCATCTGAAAAGTAAAAGTAGTATCCTATTGATTCTTTAGGATACCTTATAAAATAAGCTTTCATAAATTTGTGCTCTAACTTGTCCACCATTAGTCTTTTAATATAGATAGGACATCTCCAAATCTTGAGATGGCTAAGATTCGATTTTTCATCATGTCATATCTCATATGGTGTGGTAGGAACGATTTAGAGAAAGTCGTATTTAAAATATAAACAGAGATTTGTAGGGCATGTCCCCAAAGAAATATAGGTAGGATAGTAAGCTCATGATGGACCAGATCATATCCAATTAGGTCCTATTTCTTCTTTTCGATATCTCGTAGAGCTGAGGTATACCAGAAGGAGTCTACTATGAGATTATACCATTGTCCTTGAGATATACTAAAAATTTTTTACTAAGATATTTCCCTCCTTGATCTGATCAAAGAACCTTAAGGGGTTTTTCTGTTTGTTTTTCTACTTCATGTCTAAATTTTTTGAACTTTTCAATGACTTCAAACTTGTATTTCATAAGAAACACATCCATATCGTGAATAATCATCAGAATAGGTGATAAAGTACTGATAATCACCCCTAACTTGCACATCAAATGGCCCACACATGTAGTGTGTACCAGGGTGAGTAGTTTAGTGACCCTTTTTCATGTTCTACAAAGGGTAACATAGTTATTTTTTTTAAAGATAGAATTTACAAACTAGGTACAACTCAAAACTCAGTGAGTCAAGGATCACATCCTTTTTCAATTTGTTAACCCGATCCTCTCCAATGCGACCAAGTCTAAGGTGCCATATATACTTATGGTTTAGGTCCTCTCTAGGTCTTTTGTGTCCTATGGCTTTCACTAATTACTTGTTAATGTTTACAGATGCATCAGCATATAAATGATAAAGACTGTCAATTAAAAGAGCTCTTGCAATCAATTTATTTCTCAAATAAATAGTACAAAAATTTTTATTAAAATTAAATTCAAATCCATTCTGTGCTAGCACAGACATGAAATCAAATTTCTACTAGTTATAGATACATAATAACAATCTTTAAAATCAATCTAAATCTTAATGGTAATTATAGAGGGTATGTTTCAATAATGACTGTAGCAACCCTTGCTCCATTACTGAAATGTAGGATTATTTCTCCTTCCCTCAATCCTCTACTTTCTATCAGACCCTGCATAATAGTACATATGTGAGCACTCGAGCCAGAATCTAATACCCAACTAGAAGTAGAGAAAATAATAAGGTTAGATTCAATAATGAGCAAATTGGACTTACCTTTCGAAGGTTCGTCCGTCTTTTACTTCTTCAAGCTCTCCAGGTATAGCAGATAGTTTCTCTTTTAATGGCCATCATTATTACAATGGAAACACTTTTTCTTGCCAGTAACAGTCTTCTTTGGAGTGTCTTTCTTCTTTGGCTTGTTCATCTTTTTCTGCTTCTTCATAGGCTTTTTCTTTTTGCAAGTAGACTTTCTCTACTGTGAGAATATTATCCCTTGAACCTTTGAGGTTCTCTTATTAGTTACCAATATATTCATCAACTCAGATAAAGTGTACTTCCATTTGTTCATATTATAGTTCATAACAAATTGAGCAAATAAACTAGTAAGAGACTGGATGATCAATTCACTTATAGTTTTCTATGAATAGGAATGCCCAGCTTCTCAAGCTGTTCTATATCTTTGATCATTGCCAAATAAAAATCATGGACTGACTACCCTTCATACATTTTTAGTATTAAAGAATCTTTTAGATACTTCAAAATACACCATACAACTCTGCTCACCATACAACTCTTGCAAGTGAGCAATCATGATGCTAGCAACAGGCATATCCTTATACGGGCTTTGCAACTCATTTGACATGAAAGTTAGTATGTAACACTTCACCTTATTGTCAACTTCCATCCATTTCTCCTGTGCTACCATTTGACGAGCACTTGGATGGTCAGGTAAAATGGGAGGATCCTGATCGAGCACATAGCCCAACTTCTTCAAACTTAAGATAATCTTAAGATTTCTAAACTAGTCCTTATAGTTTAGGCCAATTAGTCAGTTGAACTCTAGAATGCGAGCTAATGGGATGGAGGCTGACATGGTTTTGCGAGAGTAGAGATTCAAGTTAGACAATTATACTCAAATTTTAAAATTTATTCTAAAGACTTTAAGAAGTAAATTAGACTCCTACTATTCTCACAGATCTCACATATTTTCTTTGGATATGTGAAAACCCCTATGCGACTAGAGTTTCTAGTGGGTACTACAGTTCCATCGATATGCGCACACTTTATGACCTAACAGATATTGGTGACACACTATATCGATGAGTGGACAACTATTATCCAATATTTTTCAAGCATATTGCAGCAATTGATCTCTAAGTCATGAAGCCTCACTATGCCCAATTATTGACCCAATCTTTAGTTAAGTCAGATCCACCGTTCAACGTATAGGTAAAGCCCTCATTAGGTCTCTCACCATGTTTGGTTATTGGGCCCAACCCCATCATTACCTAGCAAATCTCATACTAATAGGTGGTTGCATCTTTTCGATGCAACTGAACCATTGTAACCAGTCGAGAATAGTCAACACCAGTAGGATGTCCGCACTCCTATAATGGTAGAAGATCTAGAACTTAAAATTTATGGAGAGATTTGGATTTAGATCTCATCTAAATTAAGTTAGCACAATCTCATGTCTGATTGATCAGATTTAGGTCAGCACAATCTCATATCTGACAAACCTAGTCGGCATGGATGAGCATGAATGACTACGCAACCTAACTCAAGACTTAATCGATCAAGTTGGCCAAATAAGTGAAATCGATGGGAGGGTCGCCGATGCTTGCCTTAGGCACCAACTGGATTGGCTAGGTAAATATGATCCCAATTAAAACTATCGATCGAGACTTGCCTTAAACACTAATTGATCAATTAGAATTGAATAAGTTAGCCTAGCGACTCGGGCTTGATCCACTGAGCCAAATTCGATTTGAGTTAATCAATCCACGTCAAATGTAAATCAATATAACCAACTACAACAAACATGATATTAAGCCCCTTTGGCCTAATCTTAATCAATTATTGCTTAGGTTCAATCAACTACTCAAAATTGATAAGGGTTCTAATATGATCCAATCAAAGATCCTAATTATAGTCCAATCACTAGACCTAATTATTCTACCCATACCCTTATGCATAATCAAAATTTAAATTTTAAAAATAATTTTTAGATTATATTTAAGTGCATGAATTAATGGCTTATGATCTCAAAATATTTTCAGATTTAAACCTAAAATCATATATATCATATATGATATTTTAGATCTAAAATCTATGAAATATATATCACATATATAATTTTTAGATCTAAAACTAACATGGCACATATCCTATACATGCAAAATCAGATCTAAAAAGATGATTAAAACTATTTAAAAATAGTTTTCAAAAATTGTTCAACATCTTAATTTCAAATCTAATATTTTTGGTTAACTTGTTTTGAAGACAATTTTCAAAATGGATGAACTTTTTTGGTTCATCCTCTTGATTCATGCAGGCACCCTTTCCACCATAGTCCTCCATGAAGGATGACCTTTATCATGGATCTCGAAGAGTACTAGGCTACTAGATCATTAATTTATACTAACATATCACATATACATGTAAAATTCAATCTATATATCATATACATGAAATTAGATTTCATATCTGATTTAAATCAGCAAATCAAAAAAAAAATAATCTAAATCTGAAACTAATTTTCAGATCTAAATAGAAATCAGATCTAAATCTACTTCATGCATATTAAAAACCCATTGCTCTGATACCATTGTTGGAGTTCTAGGTGATTAGGGCATGCTGAATTTTTTTTCAGGTTACTTTAACCTAGCGAAAGCACGTATGAAAATATTTTTCATATAGAGCAGGCATATCTAAATTAAAAATCACCTACGGATCTTATAACATGCTGAAGTAAATTTAAAGAGCAGATCTGAAATTAGAAAATTCAGAGAAGGAAGATCAATTACCTGAATCGCTATCCTTCTTACTCGGATCAGATCTGATGGATGCTCGAGATTTTGTTGGAGCTATGCATGTACTTGATCTCTACTGGTATCCACACAGAACATATCACTGATCGAAACACCAAGGCCCTCGAAGTGCTAGCTTCCTTGCAGACCTCATTTCTCGGCTTGGATCTCGACTTTTCTTCTTGAACTCGAAGAAGAAGGCTATAGCATGAACCCTTTACGCAGATTTGAAGGGATCTGAATAGGACATCAAGAAAAAAAGAAAGAATTTTTCTTCTCCTCTTTCTCTCTCTCTAAAACTCTCTCTCTCTCTCTCTTTGATCTAATCTGAGAAGGAAGTGGGGTGTGAAGAGGAAGAAGGGAGGATGGCATGGAGATAGAACTTACAGTAAGGGATCTCACGTAGGAATACTTCACGCACGCCAATCTCCCTTCTTTTATTTTATCGCCCAAAACCAATTCCAATGCCCCAAACCTGATAAGATTTAATCTTAACTGCTTCAAATTCAAGTTTGGGTTTAAATTAATTCTTATCAGCAAGAGAGTCCAAACCAAAAGGGGGAGGTGCCAACTTGCACCTCCTCTCCCTTTCTCTCGCACGAAGAGAAGGGATGTGACTTTTGGTGCTCCTCTCTCCTCTTGGTTGGCCAAATAAAGAGAGAAACCTAGTTTATTATGGGTTTAGGCAACCAATTTTAATTTGATTTCAATTTGGATTCAATTTGAATCCATTTGAACCCAATTCGAATCAAATTTGAAAAGACTATCAATCCTAATTTAATTAAGATTGAAATCCAAGTCAACTTGAATAATAAAATCTAATTAATCTTAAATTAATTCAAGCTTAATTAAATTATATTTAATTTAAATTAATTAACATTTGATCCATAAATTAATTAAGGCTAATTGCATTGCACCACTTGTAATTAAGTCTCTCATGCTAATAATTAGTAGTTACTAAATTTGTAACTTTTATAAATTGATCCAAATCATCAATCCAATTGATAATTTGATTATAATCTAAGCTATTGATCAGATCGAGCTCCTTTTATATATGACCCCTCAGATTCTATTCTATCTGATAGTGAGACATACTATGATCTCCATCATAGTATCATCAAAACTCTTTTCAATGGACTGGAATGATTCCAACTCAATCCAACAAGATCATTGATCCAAAAATAATTTTAGTAAGTTCTCACAATCCACCAGTGACACCTAACAATATGTAATGGCAACTCAGTAAAATAAAAAAATCTGAACCCCTAGGTGTAGTTACCATGTGATCGAGTTTTTCTATCGAGAGCCTAATAAAATGTAGGTCATGAAAACTCATCAAATCCTAAGCATCGATCATATGCTAGACTTAATTAGTTTGAGTCCAATCATAAATTTTATGAAAATATCTTTTCATTATCATGTTGCTATGGCCACAGACTTAAGGACTCAGCCTTTTAAATCGCATAGGACTACTTCTCAACTACTAAGATCGATAGATCTCCTATAAATGTACATCCTACTTATATAGTAAATCTACTATAGCCAACGAACACTGTAAACCTCAAATGACTAGGGATCATATTTATGTATTGTTAAACTACAGCAAACCCACTATGAGTAGTCAAGCACCGAAGGTTAAAGAACTACTCACACAACTACAGCATCGAGATAGTCACTGACGAGTGAGTATACATATAAGTAACTTTTTATTCTTGATCATGCTCAATATCATTATTCTCTAACAACCACTTGCACTTTTGTTTCAATATCTCTACACCGTAGACTCGAGGCTCATCTATCCGAAAGAAAAGCTATCTGTGCATTGATCTTGATGAATCAATCACTGTCTCCATGATGATTCAATGATTAAGAATAATTCAAGAGTTAATTTATAATAACATATATCTCAAATTCTCAACTCTTAAGAATATGTGTTATTGTCTATTAACTCCTTGGATGATTCAAAATACATTACACATGAATGGATAAGAAAAATATCTATTTTATTAATTTTAGTAAATCAAGTATACAAATATATCTTGAAATTAATACAATATGCTAGCCAACAATTGGCTTTTTAAGTCATATATCCAACAGCCGGATGCATATGTGATTTTTCAAAAAATTTGAGAAGAAGATATCCACGATCATCAAATCACGGTGATGATCTACCCATGCTAAGATAAAGATTTGATTTTCATGTTTGATTTATTTTTATATTTTTGATCTTAAGGACAAGATAGATCTAGCCTTGTGAGATGTGATCTTAAAGATGCATGCTAGATTAGATCTCTTTCTCTATTTTAAAATTTTTATTGATCTTGCATGCATACTTGTGATTTTTTCTTCACTTACCAATAAATTTAACCTTTTTGAAAAGTCCTGGACTCAATCGTAGTTTAATAGGCTCGCTCACTACATCCTTCATTTTTTAAGAGTTCTTTTGAAGCCCCTTTCTAACACCTTTTTTCATCGATAATGGTTTCAAGTAATAAATGGATGCCCGAATTGGGTGACTTCTTTAACCAAGATGGATTCTTGACTGAAAAATAAGAAAAAGCTTGCAGCAAAAAGGCTTTTCCAAGGAGCAACTTGCTTGTTAGGAGGTCCCCCTATTGATATTTAATCACTCTCAAATCGGGGTGGCAAGTGGTTTCTATAAGAAAATAGGACTAGAATGAGATCGAAACTCTAAAACCCATCCATATGGGGGGAGGAAAAAAATGAGAAAAAAATAAATAAAGGAAAGATGAAAAAAGAAAAAAATGAAAGGAAAGAATAAAAAGAAAAATGAAAGAGAGAAGAATTAAAAAAAATGAAAGAAGGGAAAGAAAAAAGAAAGGAAAGAAAAAGAAGAAAAAAGTAAATAAAGGAAAAAAAATAAGGGATTGAAAAAGAAAGAAAAGAAAAGGAAAGATAAAGGAAGAAGAAAAAGAAAGAAAAGAAAGAATAAGAGAACGAAGAAAAGAAAGAAAGAGAGAGATGGAGGATGTCTATCAGGATGCATGACTAGGACCATTTCCAAGATCAGATGGGACAACAAAGCATCCCATTCCAAGGAGAAATCAAGATGCTTCTATCCCATGAAATTTAAAATCTTGGTTCAAAGTTTTAAGTATTGGTGATGTTCAGTCGTGCAATAAGCGGTCTTTGATTTCAACAAGGATGGGGAAAGAAGAATTCACCTTCTTTTATGTGAATCACCATTAGATCATTTACTAGTCATTTTGAGATCTGTGCAAATGGATGAATAACAGAGCTCGAAGACTATGCAATGATCATCCAATGGTAGATTTGCTTGATGGAAGGTGAATCCTTCTTTTGCGTGAAAGATACAACCTCGATTTAGTTAAAATCAAATTGGCCTTGTCAATCTCATTTACCACTTTTTAAGAAATACAAATCAAGGAAAAAATGCGATCTACGGAATGCCCATTTGATTATCAAAAAATAATTAAAAAATAATAGTTGGAGTTTTTGAGCTTGGAATTAAGTAATTATGGAATGGAGAAAGTCTTTCAGAGTTTGAGAGAACTGCAACTATAAATTCTTAACTTATTCCACTGATGGTTATTGGTCATATCTTTCGCATGAAAGAATGATTGTTCTTCTTTTGCAACATCAACTCTTGGATCATGCTTTTCATACCTTTCAAAAAGCGACAAACCTCTTCCTTCCAGCATAACATAAATCATGAAACTAACTCATGCTTTGAAAACTATGCAAAGAGTGACCTGATGGTGTGATACCCCACCCCTGTGCATGAATCATGAAGCGACAAAAAGAAAAAAAAATAATGGAGAGAAGACTCCCGTTGAGTCTTCTCTTTCGTAAACTCCTAATTGGAGTCGGAATAGGAGGCCAAGAAGGAGTCCAACTCCTCCCCCGTCCACCACTATTTGGAGGGACAGAGTCCCTTATTAAACCCCCATTACGATCATCGGATCATCGCCAAAGATCGCTACAAATTTTATTCTTTCTTCTCTAGAAATCATTGATGGAGTTCACTGTGTTTGCCAAAATCAGAGCCAACCATTGTCGAAAATAAGGTATATGTCCCTTGAGTCTTTCGTTGTTCCCTCTTATGATTATTTTCAACCTTTAGAAACTTGGTTCCAACCGATCTATCCCCAGATTTCTTCTCAAAATGCTGAGCTTCTGAATTTTCCTATTTTTTTGCATTCCATATTTGATTTTCCAACATTGTTGGCTGCCGTCAATCACCAAACCAAGTCAATTGTTGCCACCGACATCTGCTTCTCCAATCACGAGGGTTGCCAGTTGGGAGGAGAACCTTCTTTATTTTAGGGAGGATGTAAGTCCTCTATTCCATGAAAGAAGAGGGAAGAGGAAGAAGAAAGGAAAAGAAAAAAAAAGAAAAAAGAAAAAGAAAAGAAAAGAAGAGAGAGAGTCTCTCTCTTTCCTCTCTCCCTTCTCTCTTCACAGGCTTCTACTTTTACTCTCTAGAAAGTCCTACTTCTCTCTCCAATTTCTCTCTCTAGTTTTTCTCTAAAAAAATCTCACTTTCTCTCTCTAAAATTTTTTTTTCTAAAAATATCTCTTTCTAGATTATGTCTCTCTTCTAAGATTTTCTGTATCTTAGAAAGATCCTCTAATAGCTTTGATAGATCCTGATAAAGAAATTTTGATCATTGACTATCGAATAGTTTGTCGGTCTCCACCTTGACTAAACCGAACATCAAGGGATTTCATCATCGATTGTATTTTAGCATCCTACCTTGATCCTTGATTTATAGTGGATCGATTTGATATCCTAGATTAGATCGATTGGATGTTGGGTACTACCACATAGCCAACTAGTCCTGTGAGGATTTAAGATTTTTATTTTAAATATAATTATGACTAAAATTTAATAAAAGTATGATTTTGGATATTAGATCTTGAAAAAAAAAATTTGAAGTTATATGAATTTGTTGGAGCACATGTGAGGTAAGTAATGATCTAGCTTCTCTAGATCTTTCATTTATATTATATTATTTTGAATATAAAATAAATTATTAATTGATTTATAAATGATTTATGAATTTATGAAAATATATTTTGAATAGAAATTGATATGAAATTTTGAAGTAATATTTTTGTGAACTATTATATAATGTTTATTGATATGAAATCATATCTGTATATTTTGATTTGAGTATGAAATATATGTTATTTTATGAAAAGAATTTTGATACGAATTAGTTTTGAGCTCTCAACCTAACTATGTTCTAAACTTTGCTAATTGAGGGTTATGCATTGGCACTCTAAGCTTATGATTCTATTTCCAATCCAGCCATAGAATATAAGTATAATATTCTGGCACTCTGACCTTATGATTATATTTTGGCCCGACCATAGGTATAAGTGTGGTATTCTGGCCCCACCATAAGATATAGGTATGGTATTTTGACCTATAGGATATAAATATGATATTCTAACCTGGCCATGAGTATAAGTATAGTATTCTGGTCTAACCACAGAGTATAAGTGTAGTCATAGTGAAAGATTGATGAGTTAAATAAAATTTATTTTAAATCAAATTTTTAATAAAATTAATTTTTAAAATTAGATATATAATTATATATATAATATTTGAAAGATATTAATATAATTAAATTCATATTATTATCACATTTACACACTAATTAATAATAAATTATATTTTATATTTGTAATCAATATTATCATATGAATTATCTAGTCAAGATAATCATTGCTTACTGTGCTATCTAGTTATTATTTTATATTTTATTATTTTTGCAAGTTCAGAGATTTAGCTTGACTCAAGCATTCGATATGGGAGAGCGAACTAGAAGTAAACTTTGATATTTTATTTTAGATTAAGATTTATTAAAATTTGATGTAACACCAAGAAATTTTATTTTGTAAGATATTTAATTTAGTTATTTGAATTAAAATTAAATATTAATTATTTTATTTTATTTTATTTTTGCTTTATGAAATCGTGATAAGATGCCTTGCATGCTTATGGAGAGAATGCTCCATGAACATACGGTGATTGCCATACTCCCGGCTTGCGATCTTGGATCAGAAGCATGACAATTTATATGGTATCAGAGCAAAAGTAAATAAAATATGACACATAGAATCAAACATGAGTATAGGTGAGTAGATACGAGGGACATTGAGATAATAATTTATATTAAATGTGATTACTTAGAAACATAGATTTGATATAAGTGCATTGATGAATTTGAATCAGAGTGTACAGCAGAAGCATAGTGATTTGAATTATTTTTAATTTAATTAAAATAAAATTTAATTTGAAAGATATCATGATAAAAGATTTATTTTTAAAATTAAAAAATAATTATGATTTGAGGTAAAAGTAATCTTGAATTTTTGAGGACTTAAGCAAAAAAAAATTTGAGGGCAGTTTTTTTTTAAAGAGGGAGAATGTGATACCCCACCCCTATGCACGAATCATGAAGTGGTATAAAGAAAATAAAAAAAAAATAATGGAGAGACGACTCCCATTGAGTCTTCTCTTCTGTGGACTCTTGATCAGAGTCGAATAGGAGGTCGAAAAGGAGTCCAACTCCTCCCCTTTCCAACTCTATTTAAAGGGATGGAGTCTCTTGTGAAACCCTCATCACCGATCATCAAATCATCACTAGGGATTGCCATAAATTTCCTTCTTTCTTCTCTAGAAATCATTGATGGAGTTCATTGTATT
Organism: Elaeis guineensis; assembly: GCF_000442705.2. Lineage (NCBI taxonomy): Eukaryota > Viridiplantae > Streptophyta > Magnoliopsida > Arecales > Arecaceae > Elaeis > Elaeis guineensis. Next base: position 123,207,057 of record NC_026000.2, read on the forward strand.
TGTCAAAAATCAGAGCCAACCATCATCAGAAATAAGGTACGGGTCTCTTGAGTCTTTCATTGATGCCTCTCATGATTATTTCCAACCTTTAGAAACTTGATTCTAGTCGATCTATCACAAGATTTCTTCTCAAAAAGCTGAGCTTCCAAGTTCTCCTATTTTTTCGTGTCCATCTTTGATTTTCCATCATCGTTGGCCGTCGCTGGTCACCAGACCAAGCCGATTGTCACTGCTGGCATATGCTCCTCCAGCCATGGGGGTTGTGGCTAAGAGGAGAACCTCCTCTATTTTGGGAAGGAGGACGTAAGTCCTCTATTCATGAAAGAAGATAGAAGAGGAAGAAGAAAGAAAAAAGAAAGAAAAAGAAAAAGGAGAAAAGAGAAAGAAAAGAAAAGAAGAGAATCTCTCTCTTCCCTCCCTTTTCTCTTCACAGGCTTTCACTATCTCTCTTTAGAAAGTTTGATTTCTCTCTCCACTTTTTCTCTCAAGTTTTTTCTCTTAAAAATCTCACTTTCTCTCTCTAAAAATGTCTCTTTCTAGATTATATCTCTCTTCTAGATTTTTTGGATCTTAGAAAGATCTTCTAATAGCTTTGATAGATCTTGATGGAGGAATTTTGATCATTGACTGTCGAACAGTTTATCAGTCCCCATCTTGATCAGATCAAGCATCAAGGGATTTCATCACCGATTGTATCCTAGATCCTACCTTGATTCTTGATTTGTAGTGGATCGATTTGATGCCCTAGATTAGGTCTATTGGATGTTGGATGCTACCGCATAGCCAGCCAGCCTTGTGAGGATTTAAAATTTTTATTTTAAAAATAATTATTATTAAAGCTTGATAAAAGTATGATTTTGAATATTAGATTTTGAAAGAGAAATGTCTGAAGTTATGTGGATTAATTAGAGCACTTGTGAGGTAAGTAATGATCTACTTTCTTTAGATCTTTCGTTTATATTTTATTATTTTGAAGATGAAATAAATTATTAACTGATTTATAAATGATTTATGGATTTATGAAAATATATTTTGAATAGAAATTGATATGAAATTTTGAAGTAACATTTTTAGGAATTATTACTGTAACTGTTTATTAATCTAAAATCATATTTGCATATTTTGATGTGAATATGAAATACATGTTATTTTATGAAAAAAATTTTGATACGAATCGATTTTGAACTCTCAATCTGACTATATTTTGAATCCTACCAATTGGAGGTTATGCATGACACTCTAAGCTTATGATTCTATTTTCGATCCGACCATGGGGTATAAGTGTGGTATCCCGATTCAGTCATAGGATATAAGTATGATATTTTGGTTCGACCATAAGATATAAGTATGATATTCGATCCCACCATAGAGTATAAGTGTGGTATTCTAGTCAGACCACAGGATATAAGTGTGGTTATAGCGAAAGGCTGATGAGTTAAGTGAAATTTATTTTGAATCAAATTTTTAAAATAAGATTGATTTTCAAATCAAATATAGGATTATGTACATAAATATTTAAAAGACACTAACATTGCTAAATTCATATTTTTGATTATATTTATGCACTGATTAATGATAAATTATATTTAATATTTGCAATCTATATTACAAATAAATTATCTAGTCAAAGTAATTATTGCTTACGGGACTGTCTAGTTCATTACTTATATTTTATTATTTTTATAGGTTCAAAGATTTAGCTTGATTCAGAGATTCGATATGGGAGAGCAACTAGAGGCAGGCTTTGATATTTTATTTTAGATTAAGATTTATTGAAATTTGATATAAGATCAAAGAATTTTATTTTGTAAGATATTTAATTTAGTTATTTGAAGTAAAGGTTAATATTAAGTATTTAAATTTTGTTCCGCTGTTGCTTTATAAAATATGATGAGATGCCTTGCATGCTTGTGAGAAAAGTTCTCTATGAGTATGCAGTGGTTGTCATACTTCTGGCTCACGATCTTGAGGTGGGGGCGTGATAAATGGTTGACCTCATAAAAAGAAAAAGATCAATCATTCTTTCATACAAATAATATAACTGGAACCCTCCACTGGGCATTATGGGATTGGTTGTTCGGCTTTCCGATCAAGTATTAGCTCTTGTAATATACTGATAGCACATTTCTAAACCTAAGTATCTGAAATTATTTATACACCTTTGCAGCAGGAAACTCAAAACTGTCCAATGTTTAAATCAATTTGTAACAATGCTTGATAACCTTTTTTTATTTCTGCTGATAACATAGCTTGATGACTTCTCAGAGGGCTAGCTTCCAGTGTAGCCACAAGAAAGTGATCTTCTCATGAATGGAGGATCCTTCTTAATTTCTGGATTTTGCTTTTTCTTATCAGAAAATACGCTTGACAAGTTTCCAAAGAAGAAAGCCTGTTCCTGTTCCATGTTGTAGTCAGGAATGACTGGGCTATCTGCCATGTAGCAGATGGAGAAGTTCAAGGATTACATCTCTTTGTTGGTATATTATCTCCTGGAGGAAGAACATCATCAGTTTTATGTTCGAAAAATGTGATCATGAAGATGCATTTGGACTAGATGTTTGCCTTTCATTACTATTGTGCACCAGTTTGATGGACATCAAAGAGTGCACATGTATGAACTAGTGCCTATGGGTATATAAGTCAAGGAAACTTGTATCCTTTTGTCTATATGCAGTTATTATTTAGTCCACGTGTTGGTAATAATAAGAAGTGGACTCTATCACACAAGTTTCACAACAAACGCTTTGATTAGCACCAGAAGATGAATGCAACAAAAGGAGATAATGATAATAAACTGAGAAAATTAAACTAGCAAGCTAGTCACACCTAGGGATGAAATGAGATGGATTTGGTGTAGATAGTGAAAAAACTAAATTGAACCCGAAATTCACCATTGCTCCTCAAAATCGAAATGGATTGCTTTTTGAAATAAAAAATTATAACCTCCACTGAAAAAATCTGCAAAACCAAAGTTGAAAAATCTGAAAATTGTTTAACTTTTTTATTTATTTCAAAATTTTTATTTACAAATATCCAAATTAAAGATATCATTTATAATTTTCATATAATTCATACCAACTCAACTAATTAATATATCTAAAAATAATAGCATAACTATTCAACAAACTCAATAATTTTAAAATAATAATACAACCATCCATCAAATGTAATAATCCAAGTCAAAAACAAGTCCAACTACATCAAAAAAAAAAAAGCAACAAAGTAGTAATCCCTAAGAAGAACTGAAGGGGAGGAAAAAGCCATGCCTCTTGTGTTGATGTATGCCTTAGAAGTCAGATTGGCTGATACTTATAAAATATTCTTATGACATAATTTTATAAAATAACTTGGATATTAATAAAATTAGATTATTTTCATTCACATTATCTCTAATAGTGTCTGTGAATTGTCCATTAGGTTATTAGATTTAATGACACATATTCTCAAGAGTTGAAAATTTGAGATATGTATTATTATAGTTGACTCATAAATTGCTTCCAATCGTAGGATTTCACTAAGACGGTGATCAATCTGAAAGATTGGTGCATCATCACTTCTTTTAGATAGATAAGTCTTGAATCTATGGTGTGGAGAAATCAGAGCGAAAGTGTAAATGCTTATTAAGAATAAGGGTATTGAGCATGACCAATCACAAGAAGTCACAAGAATATCTACCTTCTCATCAGTGACGTACTCATAACTATGATTGTGTGTTTAGTTCTTTGATCTAAGATGCATTAGCCATTCACTTTGAGAATGCTATAGTTTGACTACACCATAACTCAATCTTCTGGCCATATGGAGTCTTGAAGTGTATGTTGGCTGTAGTATATTCATTGTAGAAATTAAATTACACCAAGATGAGATCTATTGACCTCAATAGAGGAGTAGTCCTATAAAGATCATGAGATTGAGTTCTAAAGCCCATGGCTATAGTAGTGTGAAAGATAGAAAGGTGTTTCAATTGGATTTTACATCGAACTCAAATGGATTGATTCTATCATATAATAGGAATGAGGTTTGATGAGATAATCTTAATCTCAGTCCTATCGAAACTCACGATAAAAGAATCGAATCACACAGTAACTGTACCTAGAGATTTTTTTCAATTATGATGGTTGCCACTATATACTACTAGGTGTCACTGATGGATTTGAGATCAATTAAAATTATTTCGATGATTAATAATTTTAATTATCTGAATTGAAAAGAGTTTCTATCCATCGAAAAGAGTTTGATGATGTTGCTGATAACGATCACAACATGTCCCATTACTATACAACATTAAACCTATGGGGTCACACGATAAAGGACTTTAGTCTAGGATTGCTTAATTGGACTCAATTGATCCAATTGGATCTAAGGCAATCATGCTGGCACATGATTAGACCTGAGTTTCTCCAAGATTAGGCTCCCTATTAGGTAGCACTCAGCCTAATCTATTTGGGTTTTTAATTTGGCACAATGAGTTGGTTGCATTTAATCTTTTTCAATTAAATTTGAATTAGATTCAATTTTCAAAGGATGCATGCCCAGAAAGTCAAATGGGTTGCACAAGAAATGGGATGAGAAAGGAGGGGCACCAAATGTTGTTACCCTCCCCCTTTCTGCTTTCTCTGTGTTCTCGAGAGAGAAGGGATGCACGTCCCTTCTAGATAAGATCCAGAGGCTTGCACCCCATATGGATAAGGATGAGAGGTTATGGTGGTTATCCATTTGAATCCACATTTGAATTTGAAAGGGTTTAAATTCAAATAAGGGATGAGATCCAATTTGATTTCAAATGGATTGTTGTGAATGTCCTAAAAGAATGATATGGAGAAGTGGGCGTCCGCCCTCTTCTTATTTTCATTCAAGAATTTTCTCGCCCCTTGTGGATAAGAAGGATATTCAATGGAGAGGTTAGGGGATGCCCCATTTGAAATTTGATTTCAAATGGGAGCCATTCCATATTGGTTGGAGAGGATTAGGGTTTCGTGTCTATAAAAGAATCCCTTCCAAAGGGTTCGGCATCTCATCATTATATAAGAATTGAAACTCTACTTCTCTTCCACCTCCACTTCCCTCCTCACATGCCTAGAGTAGGCTGCTGCTATATCCCACATCCAAAGGTATTGGATTGAGCCTCAAAGTGCTTGAAGGTGTTCAGGCATCATCCCACTGAAGGAAGAAAGGGCTGTGGCAAGAGTTGTTCCAATAGCCCTGGAGATCAGTTTGTTGCTGATCGAGAGCCCTCAGATCCACCTTGAAGAAGGTAGATCAGATCTGGGGAAAGAGTCCTAGATAAAGCTTCAAGTGGATACCTATGAGGCGGGCACATATACGGCTCAACGGTGGACCTTGATAGAACCATGATCATCAGATTGTGGAGATCATCTACCCATGCAAGGTGATATGATCATCCTTTCTCTTTATTATATGTTGATTTATATCATGCTTATATCTGATTTAGATCTAGATCACCCTTTCTCTTTATTATATGTTGATTTATATCATGCTTATATCTGATTTAGATTTATGTATGGCATGCCGGATTGGTGAAAAATTTTTGAATTCCGCTGCCTCTGATCCAAACCAATCTGGTGCGCAACCCAATCTTTCAATTGATATCAGAGCTAGGTTGTACGGATCATAGATCTAAATCATATCAGATCTGATTTGGATGTGAACTGAATTAGTGATCAGATCTGAAAATATTAGATTAAATCTAATTTTCAGCATGTTTAGATAGATCTAAAAGTAGTTTAGATTTGATCGCAGGCATGTTTTTAGACTAGATCTGTTTTGATATATGAGATATATATATATATATATCTAGTTTATAGTCTGATTAGCAAAGTACTTGGAATGGGTTTATCACCAGACCATTCGATCATAAGTGGAAGTAGGGATTAAAGTCCCTCTCTTGTCCAATCAAAGGGTTCTCTTATGATGTATAGGGGTACCATATGATTACATCCCATAAAGAAGAACAGCGAAAGAAACAACTTAAGTTTTTGCAAAACCCTAGATCCAAAAATTTTAAGTTTTGATGCATAATTTAGTTGTTTAGATTTTAAAATTATTTTAATTTTTAAATTAGAACTTTTTATTAAGCATTGATCATTAAAAATTGTGAAACTAATTGTTGGTATATCTATCATGATCAATTCTTCTTCGAGTCGACTCGAGTCCCTGGCGAGTCAACTCTTTTTCATCGAAGTCGACTTGAGATCGTATGGAGCCAGCTCAGTTTGCAAATGAGCCGATTCGGTTCAACGGACTATGGCAAATGGGTTCTCTATTCATCACAGAGCTGGCTCGATTTAGACTCGAGCCAACTCGTGTGATGAGTTGACTCAAGTCCAGGGCAAGTCGACTCGAGGGTGAGCAAAAAATTTTGTATGTGATGTAATATTGATCTAAAATATTTAACATCTAATTAGACCATATGAACTTAATTAAAAATTAAGATATGAAATTAATCAGATCTAAAAATTGAAAATTAAAGATCTAAGTCAATTTCATAATACATGGGTTCAAGATGTGGGTAGCTCAATTAGGTCTAGTTTGAGTGATTGATCAAATCGAACCAAATATTAGTTAGGATGGGATCAAATATGCTTATGATCAACCCAAGTAGTTATAGTTTAGTCAAATCAATTAATAGCCACATGTTATCGATCAACTTAAGACCTAAATCGGCTCAGTGGTTTGAGCCCGGATCAATAGGCTAACCTAATCAATTCTAATTAATCAATTTAGTATCTAAGGTAAGTACATAGATGGTGATTCATTAATTGATTCTATGGTTTGATCTAATCAATTCGTTGGTGCCTAAGAAAAGCAATGGGGGGACCCCCACATAACTTAACTTATCTGGCTATTTCGAGAGATTATGATTTGTATTAGATACTTGTTGACTCGAATTAGTCCATGCTACTAGATTAGTCATAACTGTTATAAAATTAAGAAAAAGATCTAAATCAAATTTTCTAATAAAATATTAAATCTAGCGATCTTCACCATTGTAGTTGTGCGGACCCTTTTCGAGTTGATTTTTCTCGACTGGACATAGTAATTCAGTTGCACCGAAAAGATGTAACCACGTTATTAGGCATGAGATGCTGCGGGATGGAGATACGGTTGGGTTCAATATTTCAGATATGGTGAGAGTCCTAATGATGGCTCTATCTCATGCAAAGATGGGTTTGACTTAACTAAGGACTGTGACAATATTTCAGGCATGGTGCAGCTTCACGAATTAGAGACTGGAGATGGCTGCAACATGTTTGAAGAAATATTGGACAAGAGTTGTCCACTTAGTGGTTGGCCCATCACCAATAACTGTTAGGTGAGGTGATGAGCCAATCGGTGAGACCGCAGCACCCACTAAAAATTTTTGATGCAAGGTTTTCATTTTTCTACCCAGAGAGTGTGAAAATTTGAAAAAAATAGTGAAAGTCCAAATTTATTTTTAAAATAAAATTTTTAAAATAAATTGATTAAGTCAATTACAAAATCTAATTAAAAGCTTTGACTCTCTACAGAAACAATGTCTGCTTCCAATCTCCTAACTAGAATTCTTGAGACCATAGGTTGACCGGATCAAATTTTAAGGATTGACTCCAAAATTAAAAATTATTTTGAGTTATGAGAAATTAGCCTATGTCCTTGACCAGAACCTCCCCCCTCTTCCAGCCCATTCGACTGCTGATCAGAGAGTGTCTCATGAGAAATGATTGGACGATGATAACAAGGTTAGGTGCTACGTGTTGGCATCAATGTCTAACAAATGACAGCATCAACATGAGGACATGAGGACTGTCAGATAAATGCTAGCTCATTTATAAGAGTTGTATGGTGAGCAGAGCCGCGTAGCTCCCTACAAGTGTTCAAGTGACTCTTCAAAGCAAAGATGTGTGAAGGACAGTCGGTCCACGATCGTTGTTTGACAATGATCAAGGATCTTGAGGAACTTGAGAAGCTCGTAATGTCCATAGATAAGGACTTACAGATTGACCTCATTCTGCAGTCTTTGACTAATTCATATAGATACTTTATTGTAAACTTTCATATGAATAAGATCCAGTGCCCTTGGCCAAGCTTATGAATATACTGGTCACTACTGAGAAAATCTTAAAGAGTCCAAAGGGCTTTGTACTTACTGTGGAGCAGACTTCTTCTAAAAAAAAATCTACTGGAAAGAAAAAAAAAATTGTGAAGAAACAGAAGGTAGAGAGCAAGAAGAAGGCAGTTTCAAAAAGGTCGTTGAGAAAGGAAAATGTTTCTACTGTAACACTAACAGCCATTGGAAGCTAAATTGTCCGGCTTATCTCGCAACCCTAAAGAATAAAAGGGAAGGTGGACCTTCTGAAGGTATGCTCGTCATAAAAACAAACCTAATGGTTTCTTTTGCATCCAGTTGGATGCTTGACTCTGGATCTTGTGCTCACTTATGTACTTCTTTATAGGATATTGAGGATAGCAGGAGGCTGAGGGAGGTGAAATAATCATATGCATCAGGAATAGAGCAAAAGTTGCTACTGTGACCATAGAAACATACCCTCTATGACTACTATCGAAGAAATTTTATTATTAAAAAATTATTATTTTGTACCTACTGCGAGCAGGAATCTAATTTCTATCTCTTGCTTAATGTAAGAAGATTATATAATTAGTTTCTTTGAGAATCACTATAATATTTATTTTAAAAATAATAAAATTAAAAATAATTTTCTTATCAATGGTCTCTTTCAGTTACATGTAGATATTTTTATGAAGTATGTCGAGCAAAATATGAATATCATAGGTTCTAAACACCTTAGAGATAGTGTAAATGAAAAGTATTTGTGGTACCTAACGCTAGGTCACATTGGAGAAGACAGGATTAATAAATTAGAGAAAATCAAACTGTTGGATCCATTGACTTTCGAGTCATATCTGGTCAGTGAATCATATCTTCAAAAAAAATGATCAAACTGCCTTTTACAGGATATGGGGAAAGGACCACAGAAATACTTGCTCTGGTGCATTCTGATGCGTGCGGTCTATTCTATGTGCTGGTCAAAGGAGGTTTTCTTTACTTCATTATCTTTACCGATGATTTTTTACGATATGGGTATGTGTACCTTATGCATCACAAGTCTGAGGCTTTTAAAAGGTTCAAAGAATTCAGACATGAAGTGGAGAAATAAATCAAAAGCCCCTTAAGGTTCTTCGATTAGATTAAGAAAGTGAATATCTTAGTGACGAATTTTTGGATTATCTCAAGGAACATGGTATAGTCTCACAGTGGACTCTACTTGAAATACCTCAACTCAATGAGGTTTCAGAATAGAGAAATAGAACCTTATTAGATATGATCCATTCCATGATAAGCTTCATAGATCTTCCTATTTTTTTTTGGAGACATTGTCTTTTGACTGCCATTTATGTGCTAAATAGGATTCCATCTAAAATCATTCCTACCATACCATATAAGATATGGCAAGATAAGAAACTAAGTCTAAGTCATCTCAAGATTTGGGATTGTTCAATCCATATCAAATGACAACAAATGGATAAGTTAGAAATCAGATCCCTTAGAGCTCATTTTATTGGATATCCTAAGGAGTCTATAGGATATTATTTCTATCTTCTGGAAGATCACAATGTGATTGTAAGTCGGTATGTAGTCTTTCTTGAAAAATAGTTTATTCAAGATGGAGGTATGGGAAGACAGATTAGGCTCGAGAAAAAAGTCTCTAAAGAGTAGCAAGCCTTGGAACCTGCGGAACTAATTTAGTCTGAGCCGATCCATATACTTCCTCTTTTACCTCGTAAGTCTAGTAGGATTTTTCGTCCTCCTAAGAGATACTTAGGTATTATCTCAGAGGATGTAGAGAAAATATTTTTCATAAAAAATAAGGTACATGAGATGACCCCAAATCTATAACGAGGCGATATCAGATATCGACTCTGAGAAATGATTAGAGGTAATAAAGTCAAAAATTGACTCGATGTACTCAAACCAAGTCTGGATCTTAGTAGATCCACCTGAAGATATTGTACCTATTGGATATAAATGGATCTTTAAGAGAAAGATAGGTGCAGATGAAAAGATAGAGATCTTTAAAGCTAGGCTCATGGTGAAAGGGTATAGTCAGTGTAAAGGCATTGACTATCAGGATACTTTCTCATCCGCGGCCATACTTAAGTCCATCCGCATATTGCTTGCCGTTGCAGTATATTTTGACTATGAAATATGAAAAATAGATGTGAAAATAGTATTCTTAAATGGATATCTTGAGAAAGATATCTATATGAAACAACCACATGTTTCATTTTCAGTGATAGTGATTACAAAATTTGCAAACTACAAAGGTTCATTTATAAACTCAAGCAAGCATCTCAAAGTTAGAATGCTCGTTTCAACGATTAATCAAATCATTTGGTTTCATCAAGAATGAGGAGGAATCATGTATCTTCAAAAAGATTAGTGGGAGCACTATCACGTTCCTCATATTATACATAGATGACATCCTTCTGATTGAAAATGATATTTTCATGTTAAACTCGATCAAAGTTTGATTATCTAAGGAGTTTCACATAAAAGACTTAATAGAGGCATCCTTCATTTTGAGGATTAAGGTCTATAGAGATAGATCTAGGAGGATGCTAGGATTGTCACAAAAGATGTATAATGAGGAGGTATTGAAGAGATTCAGTATAGAGAACTTCAAGAAGGATCTGATACCCTTCAGACATGGCATTCATCTCTCCAAGAAAATATGCCCCAACACACCAAAGAGATAGAATGCATGAGTAAGATCCCTTATACTTCGACCATAAAAAGCCTCATGTATGTCATACTTTGTACATGACCTGATATCGCCCATGCTGTGAGTGTCATAAATAGATATCAGTCAAATCCAAGCAAAGAGTACTGAACTTCTATGAAATGTATCCTTAAGTACTTGAGAAGGACTAAGGATATGTTTCTAATTTTTAAAATAGAAAACTTAAAGTGAAGGGAATACTGATTCAAACTTCATGTTTGATACTGATGATTGAAAGTCGACATCAAAAAATATTTTTTTGTGCAATGATGGTGCTGTCAACTAAAAGAGTTTCAAGCATATTGTAATTGCAGACTCCACCATGAAAGCTGAATATTTTGCCACATCAGAAGCTACGAAGAAAGCATTCTAGTTAAAAAATTTATTACAGAGCTAGGTGTGATGCCATCAGATACCATCCCACTCTACTATGACAACAACGACGCCACAGCCCTACTAAGGAGCCGAGGTCTTATCAAAATTCAAGCATATCGAGCAGTGGTTCCACCTCATCCATGATTATCTCGAGAAAGGATACATCGAGGTGAAGAAAATCGATACCGTGGACAACATGACTAATCCACTGATGAAGCAATTGAGCCAGCAAAAGATTGAAGCCTATCTTGAGAAGATGGGACATAGATTTGTAGCTAATTGCTTTAGTGCAAGTGAGAGTTTGTTGGATATATGCCCTAGAAACCAGATTGGTCGATATTTTTAAAACATTCTTAGGACATAATTTTATAAAATTAATTTTGATATTAATAAAATTAGATTATTTTCATTCACATTATGTTTAATAGTGTCTGTGAATCATCCATTAGGTTAATAGGTATGATGACACATATTTTCAAGAGTTGAGAATTTGAGACATGTGTTATTATAGTTAACTCATAAATTACTCCTGATCATAGGTCATCATGGAGATGATGATCAATCTGAAAGATTGGTGCATAACCACTTTTTTCAGATAGATGAGTCTTAAATCTATAGTGTGGAGATACTGGAGTGAAAGTGCAAGTGCTTGTTAAGAATAAGGGTAATGAGCATGATCAATCACAAGCAGTCATAAGGATATCTACCTTCTCATCAATGACATGTTCATAGCTGTGATTGTGTATTTAGTTCTTGACTTGAGGTGCATGGGCCATTTATCTTGAGGGTACTGTAGTTTGACTACATCAGAACTCAGTCTCCTAGCCATATGAAGTCTTGAGATGTATGTTGGCTGTAGTATGTTCATTGTAGGATTTGAGTAATACCAAGATGGGATCTATCGACCTCGATAGAAGAGTAGTCCTATGAAGATTATGAGATTGAGTCCTAAAGTCTATGGCTATGGCAGTATGAAAGATAGAAAGATATTTCTATTAGATTTCACATCGGACTCAAATGGATTGATTCTATCATATGACAGGAATGAGGTTTGACGAGTTAATCTTGACTTCGATCCTGTCAGGACTCATGATAGAAGAACTAGATCACACAATAACTACATTTAAAGATTCTTTTTCAGTTCTGATGGACTACCACTATATATTGTTAGGTGTCACTGATGGATTATGGGATCAATTAGAATTATTTCAATAATCAATAATTTTAATTATCCGAATTGGAAAGAGTTCTGATCCATCGAAAAGAATTTCGATGATGTTACTGATAGAAATCATAATATGTCCCATTACCATGCAGAATTAAATCTATAGGATCACACAACAAAGGATTTTGGTCTAAGATTGCTTAATTGGACTCAATTGATCCAATTAAGTCTAAAGCAATCATGCTAGCACATGATTAGATCCAAATTTCTCCAAGATTGAACTCCCTATTAGATAAGACTCAGCCTAATCTATTTGGGCTCTTAATTTGGCACCAATGAGTTGGTTGCATTTAATCATCTTCAGTTAAATTTGAATTAGATTCAAATTTCAAAAGATGCACGCCTATTTAAAAGTAAAATGGGGTGCACAAGAATGGGATGAGAAAGAGGGGTGCCAAATGTTGTCTCCCTCCCCCTTTCTGCTTTCTTTGTGTGTTCTCGAAAGAGAAGGGACGCACGCCCCTTCTAGATAAGATCCAGAGGCATGCACCCCATATAGATGAGGATGAGAGGTTATGGTGGTTACCCATTTGAATCCACATTTGAATTTGAAAGGGTTTAAATTCAAATAAGGGATGAGATCCAATTTGATTTCAAATGGGTTATTATGAATGTCCTAAAAAAATGATATGGAGAAGTGGGCATCCGCCCTCTTCTTATTTTCATTCAAGGATTTTGGAAGGGCATTGCCCCTTGTGGATAAGAAGGATATTCGATGGAGAGGTGAGGAGATGCCCCATCTGAAATTTGTTTTCAAATGGGAGCAATTTCATGTTGGTTGGAGAGGATTAGGGTTTTATGTCTATAAAAAGATCCCTTCCAAAGGGTTCGGCATCTCATCATTATATAAGACCTGAAACTTTGCTTCTTTTCCACCTGCACTTCCCTCCTCATATGCCTACAGTAGGCTGCTACCATATCCCACACCCAAAGGTATTGGATTGATCCTCGAAATGCTTGAAGATGTTCAAGCATCATCCCACTGAAGGAAGAAAGGGCTGCGGCAAGAGTTGTTCCAACACCCCAAAGATCAGTTTGTTGTTGATCGAGAGCCCTCAGATCTACCTTGAAGAAGGTGGATCAAATCTAAAGAAAGAGTCCTAGATGAAGGTCCGAGTGGATATCGGTAGAGGTCGGGCATGTGCACGGCTCAATAGCGGACCTCGACAAAATCACGATCATTAGATTACAGAGATCATCTACCCACACAAGGTGATGTGATCACCCTTTCTCTTTATTATACATTGATTTATATCATGCTAAATCTAATTTAGATCTATGTATGGCATGCCGGATCAGTGAAAAATTTTTGAAATCCACTACCTCTGATCCAAACCGATCCAGTACGCAACCCGATCCTTCATCTTATCTCTAGGGTTTTTTCATTTAACTGTTGATCTATCCATGGTCTATGGATGGTCCAAATTGAATGAGATAGAGGGCTAAAAGCTATCCTAAACACAAAGAGTACTAAAAGATATGTTTGACTTCAAATTCAATGTCAGGTTTAGTTTCAAATCTGAGAATTCACTAAAACCAAGATCGAATGGTTTTTGATTTTAAAAACCTTCACTAGAAATCATCTCCATTTAATTTCTATTAAAACCATCTCATTCCGTTCGGGGATGGATAAAATATTCAGGTATCCATTCTCATTGACATCCCCAATGGCACCAGAAGTTCCCAAGTAAAAGCTAGAAGCTCAAGATTTCGATTTCAAGACTCCAATCATGCAGCATGGCATACTATTAGTGGTACAAGTGCCAGAGTGAAACCTAGAAATTTACTATAACCTCATGAAGCTCGCACCTCCCTATATCCCCATATCTGGCCAAGAAGCATCCTTCACATGCTCTCATTTCATTTGAGTGTCACTCTTACATAGAAGAACAAAAAAAGATAGACCCTCAAAAAGGACTACTAATGTTGGATTCTCTCAAATTATCATGAGTCAAAAACTTCTCATTATTGACTTACTATAAATTCGCCAACAACGACAGTATTCTTTGCCCTTGCTACAAAAGTAATCTGGAAGGCAATTATGCTAGAGAAATTAATTGATGACTAGATTGCATACAAGAGAAGTTCTTGCAAAAATAGAGTTGGATGGTAAGCTCAAATTTCCCATTGTGTGGCTTAAGCATCAAATCTACAATGCATTTATTCATCATTGACTATTTATTTGGGGGAAGCATACACTTCCTCCATTGACCCATTGAAAAAAAAAAAGGATTACTAGGAATTGTCAAATGCTAGATGCACTAGACACAAGCCAATCCAATGCATGAGTTTATCTATTAATTCTTTTTTTTGAAATTTATGAGGAGGAGGTGACATACCTCCCCATCAAAATATGTATATTAATCATATATGTATGTGTGTGTGTGTGTGTGGTTAATTGTCTTACATGAAGGGTAAGGGGAAAGAAAAAGATAGGGCTTGCAAGACCCAAGAACAAAATGGCTATAGAGATTAATGATCGAGATTTGTTATCTCTTTCATAGGATCTCCAAAAATTTGTTGAGTGAGTAATCTAATTTTCCTGATGTCCAAATTTCTAGTAGTAGAGTCACTTACTTTGTAATCTCAAAATGTGAAAGAGCTCGAAACGGAATATTTTTTGATTCTTTTCATTCCAGAACACCAAATATTGACTACTAGTAGCGCATCTAAGGCAAGCTTTAGATCGTGAGAGTTAGTTTGCAGTCACTATGAATCATAAGGAGTTACATTTGTCCCCATATAATGGAAGAGTTTGAATACAAAATTTAGTTGGAAATAGACATTTCTGATGGCTAATTTCCTTGTAGTTAAGTCCAAACTTTTGAATTCAACTCTTCAGTTTATCTAAAAGCTCAAATTTGAAACCAAAGATGGAGGCTAAGTAAGCAACTAAAGCACTAATATTACTTTAATGTTCCTCGATGCACTCATTTCTTACAAGATTCAATAAAATAATATTTAAACAATAATTCTTGTTGCTATCATTAATCTAATGATATTCTCAGTATCAAAATAGTTGCATCTAAAAAACTTGAGAAAAAATATAATCTTATTTTATTTCCTCCTAGTATGGGTCAATATTTAAATACAATGAGTCACAAAAAATGATTAATATGACTATACAAAAGTGATAAGTGTGGCTATATAAAAATAGTAAACAACTATAGAATATATACAATAAGAAGAGAGAAATCAGAGAAGAATATTCAAAGATAGCACTGTTGGTTGTGATAAATTTTTTTGATAGATTTTTTTATTTGTTGAGATCATAGTTGACCCTTGATTATCGAGATCTTAGTTTGATTCTATCCTTCTTAGCTTGATTCTATGAGATCAATACGATTTTATCTTATTCTATCGGATTTGCTTGATATTCATGAGATTCTAACACTCCCCTCAAGCTGGTGAATAGATGTCTTCCATTCCCAGCTTACTAGTAATTTTTTAAAATCTTGTCATAGGTAGCCCTTAGTTAAAATATTGGCCAGCTGACTATCTAATAGCATATAAAGAATACTAATCAAGCCACTCTCTAACTTCTCTTTTATGAAATGTCTATCTGTTTCAATATGCTTAGTTCTATTATGTTGAATAAAATTATGTGTAATGTTGATAGCAAATTTGTTGTCACAGTACAATCTCATAGTTCTTCTCTCTTAATTCTGAGATCATCTAAAATTATCTTCAGCCACAAAAGTTCATAAATTCTTTGAGCAATAGCTCTAAATTCGATTTCAGCATTGGACCATGCACCTACATTCTACTTTTTACTTCTCCATCTCACCAAATTACCTCTCAAAAAAGTATAATAATCGAACGTCGTTCTTCTATCCACTTGAGATCATGCATAGTTTGCATCCATGTAGGCTTTTAGAGTCAGTTCTTTTCTTTCCTAAAATATTTTTTTCTTCCTGATGTGCCTTTGAGATAGTGAAAAATTTTATAAATTACTTGCAAGTGTTCCTCCTTCAAATCATGCACAAATTGACTTACCATGCTCACTAAGTAAGTTATATCCGATCGTGTATAGGAGAGATAAATTAATCTTCCAACAAGTCTTTGATATCTCCCTTTATCAAATGCACTGCTTCTTTCTATCCTACTTATTCTATGGTTCAAATCAATAAGAGTACTTGCTGTCTTGCTGTCGAGATTTTCTATTTCTTTAAGATCTAGCACATATTTTCTTTGAGATATGAAAATGATCTTTCTAGAATATGCCACTTCAATGCCTAAGAAGTACTTCAGCTTTCGAAGTTCTTTAATTTCAAACTCTTGAGCCAGATATTTTTAAAGAAATTCTTTTTCAATTGCATCATTTTCGTCATAATGATATCATCTACATACACCAGTAGAACTGTAACTTCACTTTTAATTGAATGTTTGATAAACAATATATGGTCTCCTTGACTTTGTTTGGATGTCATTTTCAATATAGCCTTTATAAATCTTTCAAACCATGCTCTAGAAGAATATTTCAAACCAAACAGTACTTTTTTCAACCGACAGACCTTATCTGCTTCAAAATTTTTATTAAATCCGAATGGTGGCTCCATGAAAATCTCCTCTTCCAAGTCTCTATGTGGAAATATATTCTTAATATCAAATTATTGTAGACACTAACCAAACATAGCAGCAAGGGATAGTAATATTCGTACAGTATTCATCTTTGTCACAGGGCAAAGGTTTCTTGATAATCCACCCCATAGTTTGGAGTATACCCTTTTGCTACTAATCTAGCTTTGTACCTCTCAAGAGATCCATCAGCTTTATATTTCAATGTGTAAACCTATTTGTATCCTACTGGTTACTTTTCTTTAAGTAGAGTAACAATCCCCCACATCTTATTCTTCTCTAATGCATTCATTTTCTCTTTCATCACTTGTACCCAATTCCTATCCTTTGATGCCTCTTGTATGGTCTTAGGGATGTCATTGAATTTAGGATAGTGAGGAAACTTCTATGTTGTGGGGATAGTCTATAGAAGGATACAAACTGTGAAATTAGATGTTGGGTGTATTTTCTGATGACTTTTCTTAAAGCAATTGGTAGGTCCAAATCTTGAGGGATAGATTCCTTAGGATTAGACTCGTTGATAAAGGAAGAAGAGAGAATGGTTTATTTATCTGATTCTAGTTCAGACTCATGGACTTGTATCAATTCTGGAATGGACTTCTTCCTTCTTGAATACTATAGTAGTTCAGATAGTTTCGGATCTGATTTTCGCAGGTGCCCTTCCTAGACAATGATGTCAAATTTTGATGCAGGTTGGCAAAGAATAGAGAATGATTGAGATGATGTAGGTTGGCAAGAAATAGAGGATGGCTGAGATGATGTCTGAGGTGAAAAAGAAGAAGGCAACTGAGTACCACCAAAATCACTAATGAGAAATCCTCTCCATTTCATATCTTCTTTTGAACTGTACCCCTGAAGATAGAAATGTAGAGGTTAAAAGAATGATTCAGTTTCACTAAAGATGACATCCATGGAGATAAACACCTTTCGGATTGAAGGATGATAATATTTGTAGTCCTCTTTGGTATTTGAGTACCCCACAAACATACATCTCTAGGATCGAATTGCCCCTATTTTGTTGGTGAACATGGATATAGGAGACACATCCAAACACTCTAAATGGTAGGTTATTGAAAAAGTAAAACTCAGGATGAAGTTCTAATAATACTTGAATAGGACTTTTATTACCTAGGAGATGAGAAGGTACCCTATTTATTAAGTTAGCTATTGTTAGGACTGCCTCTCCCCAGAATCTTTTTGGAATATTGGACTGAAGCAGAAGTATCGGGGTAATATTGAGTAAGTGTCTATTTTTTTGCTCAACCATCCTATTTTATTGGGATGTGTCAACACAAGAAGACTTATAGATAATTCTCTCTTTCTGAAAAAAAGTAGAGAGAGTATGATTAAAGTAATCCCTTGTATTATCAAATCTAACTTATTTTATAAAAATTTCGAACTGAGTTTTTATCATTTTATGAAAAATGAAAAAGATATTGCTTACTTCAGACTTCTCCTTCATTAGATATAGCCATATAGTTCTAGTACAGTCATCAATAAAAGACACAATCCACTTAGCCCCAATAAAATTAGAAATTTTAGATGGGCCCCAAACATCAGTATGCACTAAGAAAAAAGATTGAAAGGACTTTGTATTACTCAAAGAAAATGATACAAGATGATGTTTAGCAATTTCACAGGTGCCACCATGAAAACTTTCAACAGTAACATTTTTGAAAAGTAAAGGAAACATGATCTTAAGCAGCTGAAAAGGTAGATGACTGAGACAAAAGTGGTGAAGTCAAATTTTAGATTTATTTGAGAAGCCAGAATTAATGAAAGAATCACTTCGCGAAGAGCAGGAGAGGGTTAACCGAGTACCTTTATCCATAGAACCACTGACTTCTTCAAGATAGTAGAGACCATTCCGTTCTTTAGCAAATCCAATCATCCTCCCCATAACCTGGTCTTGGAAGACAAATGAATGGAAAAAAAGATTATCTAGTAGTTTAAGTCTTTGGTATGTTGATGAATGGAAACAAGATTGGTGGATAGTTTAGGAACATATAGCACATTTTGTAGATAGAGAGGAGTCAAATTTATGGTGCCCTGGCCCACAATGGTTATAGGAGAACCATCAGTAATAGTAATTTTCTTATTCCTTGAATATGATTTATAAGTTTCAAATTTCGTAGAGTTATGTGTCATTTGATTAGTGACTTCGGAGCCTATGAGCCAAGAGTCAAAGTGGGTGGAGTGTCAGCATTAAAGATTTCAAAAATAAAGCACTTACCAGATTGAGCCAATGAACATGAACTAGATAAATTAGAGAGGGATTTAAGAAAATCTCATAGTTTTTCAATTTCTTTCTTGTTGAATTCTTTGAATTCATTGCCATCAGAGATTGATTTTTCTTGAGAGATACCTTCCTTGTTCATGAAGTTGGACTGACTTCTATGCTATCTTTTAAATCCTCCATTTCGACTAAGAATTTGTGCTTTGCCATGAAGCTTGAAACAGTTTTTTTTTTATATTGTGGTGCTTTTTACAATAGGTGCACCACAGTCCATCTCGATTAGATTGTTTAGAGGAATGATTATTAATGATTTTGTCACCCTGCCTTTATCCAAAGTTATTAGACTTATTTTCTCTATTTGTAGCTTTCATAGCGACCATAGCTGAGCCTTCGGAAGTCTGATTCCAGCATGACAATCCACTGACTTTCCTTAGCACGTATAGTGGAGAATACTTCATTCAATGATGGCAGCCGTTCTTTCCCAAGAATCTGAACCCTCACTTAAGTCCTGTAAGAAATTTAAAAATTTGATCCCATTCCACCAAGCTCAAAAGGATTTTGATATCCTCACTGCATAGCATCTTAATATCTTGATAGTGATCTAATTCAAGCCAAAAAATCATTTATCAAATTTTAATATTCCATAATCGAAAAAATACCTTGTTTGATGATGAAAATCTTCATCTTGATCTCATAGTTCCAACAGCATCCTGTATCTTAGAGTATGTTTGACGAACCATTTCCCATATAGCTCTAGCAGTAAAAAAAAACATACAGTTCTTATTGATATCGGGTTGCATTAAATTCTATAGCTAGAACATGATCATCAAGTCTTCCTCATCCCATGCAGGAAACTTTGGATCATCAGCACTAGGTCCAGCCTCGTTCAAATGGTGAAATTTTTCTCCTCTCTTAAGGAATGTCTTAACAATCTACGACCATTGGAGATAATTCTTTCCATCAAAATGATAAGAAGGATTCATATTTTGGAGCTCTCCATTTGGTCTATTCGGTAAAGATCCAAAAGTTGGCCTAATAGAATTACTGGCCACACTTTCAGAGATTTACATTATTTTTTACAAGATCGAAGAAACAAAAAAAATTAAAATAAGAAACAACTGGATATGAATAGCAAAGATAGAAATAACTAAGGAAGATTTGATCGGCAATAAAGATAGGATCAGGAACGATCGACGATGAAGATCAATAACTCAACAATAAAGGTTGATGAAGAAGAAAATGTCAAAGGACGAGAGCTCTAATACTATCGGAAAGAATATAATCTTATTTTATTTCTTCCAAATATGGATTAATATTTAAATATAATGAATCAAAAAAATGATAAGTATAACCATACAAAAATGATAAGTGTGGCTGTACAAAAATAGTAAACAATTATAGAATATATACAATAAAAGAGAAAAATCAGATGTAAATATTCAAAGATAGTACTGCTGATTGTGACAAATTTCTTTGATAAATTTTACCAAGATCATAGTTGACCCTTGATTATCGAGATCTTGGTTTGATTCTATAAGATCAATATGATTTTGACTTATTTTGCCAGATTTGTTTGAGATTCGTGGGATTCTAACAAAACTCAATGATGCAGAACAAACAATGATACTCTTTTTTTTTATTAGGACTTGCAACCAATCAACATAGACCTATAAACTAATTGGAAGTGTGTGGTTCAGATTAGATAGATGTACATCTTGCATTTCCACTAGATAGACCAGTCCAATACCTCTCTCTCATAAATTCTGCTGTCTTCTCTTACCGGTGCGTTTTAACATGATAAATCTTTTCTACCATGCATATTCTATTTTGATGATTTCCTTCAAGGAAGCTTTAAAGGTTCAAGCTCTTATAATTTTGCTTTGTGGTGATTCCCAGAACAAAGAGCTTTCGTCCGTGAAAGATCTACTTTCGGATCCAATCAAGAATACAAATGCCTTACAGAGTTGGCCCAATATGCTTAACCCGGCCATGCATGGATCACGACCAAAGAATAAAGCAGCTGCTGAGCTGAACCTTTTATGCAAAGGTGATAAAGGAAAAAATAAAAAAAACTTGCGCAAGAACACTAAAAATAACTAGCAAGTAATTGACACCACTAACCTTTAAATCAAATAATTGTTTTAATCTAAATTATATTATTTTAGTAACACATGTATATCCAAAACATTTTTTCCCGCCCATGTACAAGAACTCACATAGGTAAGAGAACAAAAGGGGAAAAAAGGGCATGGGCAAAAAAAATTGAACCATCCTTGAATGAATTCAGTGTTAAGTTTAGGAGCTGTACAAACTAACTATTATGATCAAAATCAATTCCAAAATTTGGAGCATGTACTGATCACTTCTCAATTGCAACAAGTTTGGAGACGACTCAGAAAATCATGAATTATACATGTTGGAACACCAGTTACTGCTGCAGTCACTAATGCTTCACTGATCATTTAGTGATCACTGGGAATTGAGAGGAATGCTGGATTATCGTAAGCCATTATCGAGTCTTGAACAAATAATGGTTGTCATAAGGGAGTGCAATCTTCAACTTCACCAGAACCTATTCTTCCAGTTTGACATTATTCTTGTTAAAATTCTGCTTTTCTGACAAATCTTGTATGGTAGCCAAAGCAGCCTATAAAAAGGACAATTAGCTGATCAAAATCTATAATAATGAAAAATTATCAATTCAAAGCAAAATAGGCCAAATATTAAGTGACACACAAGACAAGACCTTTAATTCTTTCCTCAAGTTATCCTGACTTTCTCCTGCCGATTTCTTTCATCTTGAAATATGTCAATTAAAGCATCTTGTTCTTTGCTTGCCTCTTCTAGCTTATTTTGTACTGCTTCCAGCTGGTTATTCGGAAAGGAAAACCATTAGGAAATATATCATAGAATGAAAATACAACTTTGTCACCTTATTTCGATTCAAAGCCTACATGCACATACCTATGCACATTGAGCATATAAGCATACAATTTATAAGCAAGCTTCGAGTGAAGAATCCCTTAATTCAAGAAAAAGAGGAAGCATTCATATGAAATCATTTAGTAATTTGCTGATACTACTTATATAGAATTTTCTGGCTCTCCCTCTCAATTCTTCTATCTCTGTGATCTCTCTTGCCCAGCAATCTCTCTCTCTTGTCTCTCCCCCCTTGTGATCTCTCCCTCTAAGCAATCTATGTCTATCAACACTGACACAAATGCCCTCTCGCTACATCGACAATTTGGATAGTCTCTCTCTCAATCGACCTCGACACCATCTCCCTCTATCCAGCATGGTTCTCGGGAGATCAACACCAATGCCGATCCATCAATACATTTCTCCCCCCTTCTCTCCTTCCTCTTTCTCCCCTTTGTCATCTCTCTTCCTTCGATTCTACTCCCAAGGTTAGGGTTACTCCACTCCTCTCATCTTTCATCTCCAATACACCTCGGCTTGGTATAGTACATACAAGTATCGTAATGAACTGGTCACCGATTGATATGAGCCCTGATACTGGTTTAGCAAATCTTAATTTACAATATTTTTTTATTGGCAACTGACTGCTACAAGAGAAACCTATGATGTCGAAAATCCCAACTTATATTGTGATGACGGTAAAACTAGTTTATTGATGAGAAACTCTAACCACAAATGTAGTCAAAAGCACGAAATAATATTAAAGGAAAACAGTCTTGCTATGGTAAAACTTTTATTTAACACCTATTAATATAATTGCTAGAAGTACTATCTTATTTCTTTACCTCTTGCACTAACTATATGCACATATGCGAAGCACAAGCCACTTGTGGCCTGATCTCAAAATCAACATAAGCTCATGTAAGGGTAAAAACTACTCCTAAGCTTCATGTATTTGTTTGTAAGGGTTTTAAGGGCTGTCTTAAGGAAGGTTGTTGAGTTGTTGATCATCGTGTCTTTTCCCTCTATAGATTTATTTCTGTTTCTTCCTCTTTTCCTCCTTTTCTTTCTTTTTATACAGTTTGCTTCCTTAGCTTTTATCCTTTCTCCCATTACCTTAATGAAGGTGATTAGGCTTGCTCTAATATATTCTCAAAAGAACAAAAGAAGAAAAGAAAAAAATAAACTACAAGCTTCAAGAATCTTCCATCACCCCCTCCAGCCAAAAGTCTCACAAGGCCCTATGCTGTTGTTCTCTCCCCCAAATGCTGGTGCATGCACCCCTTCTTCATAGAGGCCCCATCAAATCTTTCACTATGTATAGCCATACCATCTCTATTCTGCAATGCCATGCAACTTTTACACTTCCTCTTATTTCCTCATTCTACCTGCTAGTTCTAGTCTTACAAAAGCATTGAACTTGTCGTCTATGATAGATCCATTCCTTGTACATGCATCTATTTCAACAAATGCCATGCATGTAATACACCCTATATTCAAGCCTCTGAGGTGTGTATCTATGGTTTACCATCCCTCTGATTGTGCCTTTTTAACTTCAACTTACATGTCTAATAATGGTGTAAACATCTTCATCTATCGCATTCTCTTGTATCATCCCTCTAGTGTTTTATAGAAAACATTCAAGTGCTTCTTGTCAGTTTATCTTTAGTCCATCATGTTCTAAAGTCTCCCCAACACCAATTCAACATTAATTCTTGCTTTGATCAATTAAGACTACATAACCTTTTGGAAATTTCTTGTTCAAGCACCCATGACCAATTGGAAGTTAGCAAGTTCAGGACCAATCCTCAGTTCAACACCAACATAACTAGGAATTGACTGCTTTAACCTCAAGTCTGCAAACTTATCAGTACACCCACACACAAATTGGGTTGTGCATTGAGAAAACCCCTTCTTCAGATCCCACTGGTGAACCACTGAATTGGACTGGTTTGAGAGGTTCAACCATCCAGATAAATCATCCAAATGGGCTTTTAGAAATTATGGGTCTTGTCTTGACCTTAGTTATATTGCCTCAGCGGGTGATAGGTGCTGTTATCCCCCAAGCACTAATCATAACCCTACATCTGTCCACAATATTTGCCAACAGATATCCTCATCCCTCCCCACTTCTACCAACAGATATCCTTATCCCTCCCAAATGATGCAATTACACATCAATTTTAAGCCAAAATTTGTCTCATCCTTTCTCCAAGACATACATAGAGGAGAGTGGAAGTAATTGATCATCCTCTATCTTCTATCACTATTATTTGGGCAATGCATAAATACTCCATCCTTATCTGTAGCTATCTCAGAATATTGTTACA
Organism: Elaeis guineensis; assembly: GCF_000442705.2. Classification (NCBI taxonomy): domain Eukaryota; kingdom Viridiplantae; phylum Streptophyta; class Magnoliopsida; order Arecales; family Arecaceae; genus Elaeis; species Elaeis guineensis. The sequence goes on from NC_026000.2 coordinate 123,231,519, forward strand.
TCTATAGTTGCCGACATATGTAATTCTCAACTATTTAATGATTACTAATGCTAATGCAGATATAAGAACATGCTACCATACCATTATCATTAAAACTACACATTATGAAAGGCAATCTAATTTCTAAGTGGGCCAGGAGGTCATGACCAAATTGCTCCACTATCCAAGCATCTAGGCAGGTCCAGTAGCAACAGATGATGAAAAAGAAAATTATTGAAGAAATATAACATAGCCAACTCATCAAGAGTCAAGCAACTAGAAAATACATGTAAAATAGATTACTGCAGCTCTGTTGGATAGCTTATCCAGTCACACATCATACAAAATCAAATTTGCATCAGAAAGATTAAATGTAAAGCTCCTTACAATGAATTAATCTTACTGATTACATATTTCACATACAAGAAGCAAAAATTTGCAAAAAAGACTAAAGTGACAGAAAAAGCATGACACTTACTTGCTTTGTCAGTGATGTATTTCTGTCCCTCTCATATTGCAGTTCATCTAACAAGCCCTCTAACTCCTTCATTCTATAATATTTGAGAATAAAACCAATCAGTAAATAACTTGTCCCCAAAAGACAAGCAAATTTGTTATATAATATAGAAAATAATACACCTTTTCTTCAATGCCTCATTCTCATGAGTTAGTTTCTCAATGCTAAGATTGGTGTACTCGAAACCAGTCCCGTGTCCATTGCATTTTGCATTAGTTGCCTGCAAATTCCACAGTATTATGTGATGAATCTCATTAGGTGGATAAGAATGCAATTAACCATTTTAAAGTGCAATTCTTGCACATCATATAATCATCACAGACAATTTCACAGCCACAGGCCAGATCAAACTCCATCACAATACATGCCCAAATATTGTACATATTTAGTTAGGTCAGAGTCCTAGACCAAATATTTTGATTACAAGGTCAGATTTGTATGAAAATTGTCTTCACCAAGATCCAAACAACATTGCTCATGTTGACATAACCAGTATCCACAACAATTTCCAAATAAACAGGTAAAGCAACAAATATTATAAAAATTCAGATCATCTTACCAAATGCAATAAACCCAATAAACCAATTAGAAATCCAATTGTACCCCATAATTCTCAACATATTATAGAATATAAGTATAAAGCAACAATTAAGGCTCCATTTGGTAATGCTTTTGGAGAGCTAAAAAGTGTTTTTTGGCCCTCCAAAAGCATTCCTGTGCAATTTGGTGGTGTTTGGGGCTTCAATGCAAAAGCTCTACTTGGCTAATATCAGGAAGTTGTGTTTGGTTTGATGAAATTTTCATAGTGACCAAAATACCGATGCTAAAATATTGAATTATATTGTATTATCACATTATCGTATTACATCATATTATTATAATGATATAACAATGCATAGCTATATTATTATTATTACACCATACTATATTATATTATATTGCATTATATTAGAATATTATATTATATTTTAATAATATTATATAACTATATTTTAATATGTAATAATGTATTACTATATTATATTTTATCATATCGTATCATATCATATTACAATATTATACTATACTATATAATATCATATTATATTATAATTATATCATATTACATTATATTATATTATTATGATACATTGTATTACAATATTATATTGAATCATATTACATTATAATTATTAGAATTATGCTTATTTAATAAGTACTTATATAGGAAGGATATATTTAGCATGTCTTTAAACTTAGTATATCTCTAAACATGATATGTACTTGCTTTTCAAGTATGTAATTCTTTCCTTATATACTTATTTCTCATCTATTTAAAGAGATGGAATCTCATTAATGAATTGAATTTCTTTTGAGCTTTTCTTTTCAACCCTCTCCACAACCCTAGCCCTCTGTCGCCCCTCCTTCCACAATAGGATGAAACAGTCCCTCCTAACCGCAGCAGCCCTCACTGCAGCAGCCCATGTTGTAGCCCCTCTTCTTCACCGGCAACCTTCAAAGCCCTAGCCGCACCAAAGTTCCAACTTCCTTCTCAAAAACCCTACCTATCTCCTCTCTTTTCACAACCTTTTAAACCACCTCCGCCGCCACTTCCCATCTCCTTGTCAGCCTTCTTCATCGCCCTCTTCCTCCACCATTAGAGATCTCTGGCGATGGTTGCCTTTGGTTCTTGCTGAAACCCTAACCGCCGCCTAGGACTTTGGATTTTTGTCTTTGTTGGATCCTTACTACTGCAGACTTGAAATCAATTTGTTTGATATAGCAATCCATCCTTTGACATCTTGAAGGTCTAACTAATACTTCTGCTTGCTATTTGCTGAAATTTGCTTATGATTCTACAAGATTGGCTAAGGAACATTTTGTGCATCTCGAGGAGCAATCTGTTCTTGGATAAATCAATATAAATTTCTTTCCTATGTCATGTAAAAATTTTTTGGCTATCTTTCTGGCTATCTATTAATCATGGAAGCCATACACTATCCGTGATTTCTCTGACTACCATATATAGGTATATCCTTCTTTCTTTTACTGTTTGGATATTTTTGTCCTCCTCTCCGACTACTACGGCATCCTTAAATCACGACAACAAATAACTCTCGACACCTTTGACTACTGGTTCTAATGTTGCAATAAGAAATCTAACGGCGACTACATTAAAGCTCAATGACACTATTTTTGTGGGCCCAATCATTCAAATTATTTATTGGTGTCCAACGAAAGATGCGATACCTAGCTGAAGATCTTTCAAATTTCAAAGATCCTACCTATGATGATCGGCTAGCTTTATCCACATTATGTTGTAAGTAGTTGATATTTTGACTAAGACCCTATTTGGTTAAGCTTTTAGAGTGTCAGAAAGCACTTTCTAACCCTCAAAAAATACTTTTGGATGGTATAGTGATGTTTAGTAAAAAATTAAAAAGCTGTTTTGACTTTATCAAAAAGCTGAAAAGATCTACTTGGAAAAGCTGTATTTTGAAGTTTTCTCCAAAAATACTTTCTAACTAATATTGAAAGCTGTGTTGATTTAAATGAAATTTTTATAATGACCAAAATACCCACTAACAAATCTATAATTACATCTTATTATATCATATTATATTATTATACTAAAATCTAATATAATATAATAATAAATTAATATTATGATATATTATAAATATATAATATAATCTATTATAATATTATTATAGTATTACAATATAATTTGATATAACAATATTTATTAAAAATATAATATTATTACATTATAATAATATAATATAATCTGTTATACTATAATTTATTATTAGATTAGATTATAATACATTATATTATATTACATTATATATTACATCATAATTATAATTATATTATATTACAATATATATTATATTATAATATTATCTTATATTACATTATATGATAATAATATTATATAATAAAATAATATTTTAAAATGTAATAATATTTATGTTATAGACATATAATAAAATCTATTATAATATTATTATACTATTAAATACGATAATAACATAATAATATTTTAATAATAATATAATATAATTATATTATAATAATCTATTATTATATTATACTATAACTAATATATTATATCATATTATAAATTATTTATAATTATAACAATAGTATTGTATGATAATAATATTATGTTATATTATATTATATTATATTATTCTCCACTATACAATACTATGCAATATTTTTATTATCATTTTATCATATTAAAAGCACTTTTTTATTTTAATTACCAAACATACGTTAATGTTCCAAAGCACTTTATAAATATAATTATCAAACAACCAATAGTTTTTTTGTAAACACTCTACTTCTCAAAAGCTCTACTTCCAAAAGTTGTAAAAACTCTAATGCCAACAACAATCTCAAACAGGACCTAAGTCTCTATCTTTTGGTATTTTCAACTATATATGCAACAAGCTGGGCATGTTTGAATATATGCTCCAACTTGAGAGGGAGTGTTAGAATTATGCTAATTTAATAAGGCCTTATATAGGAAGGACATATTTAGTATGTCTCTAAACTTAGTGTATCTTTAACATACTATGTACTTGCTTTTCAAGTATTTACTTCTTTCCTTGTGTACTTGTTTCTTATCTATTTTAAGAGATCGGATCTCATTAATGAATTGAATATCTTTTGAGCTTTTTCTTTCAATATAGTATTTTAATAGGTAATAATATGTAATATCACATCATATCATGCTACACAATACTATGCAATATCATTAATTGCCATTTTCTCATACAAAAGGCACTTTCTCAGACATATAAATTCCACAATACTTTAAAAATATAGTTACCAAACAACAAATAATTTTTTATTAAAAACTCTACTACCAACAACAATCCCAAACAAGGCCTAAAATAATGGTTGAACTATATTCTTATCTTAGTTGCTTTTCTAGAGCAAAAACATTTTGATATATATGAAATTAATGATTGGATATAGATCGGCAATTCAGTTCAATGCATACACTATTGCATGCCATTATTTCTCCAATGATATTACATTGCAACTTTTACAATTATGCTATTGAAAAATATCGGTAAAGTCAACAACTATCCATATCAATTTACAAGAATGAACTCATACAGATCCATTATTATTGGTTGTGTTCAAGTTGGGATCCTAAATCTGTAATGAGGAATATAATTCGAGCCAAATAAAGGTTTGAGTTATTTTGTTCATCAAGCTCATATGGGTGGCAATTCGTGTTGGCGGGTCATAAACGGGTCAACCCGTTTACGACACGACCCATATAATCTAAACACAAACACGACATGATTATTAAATAGATTGGAATTCACAATTCACACATGGACTACTTATTAAACAGGTCACCCGCAAACGGGTTGTGTCGGATCGACACGAACATGACACATTTATGACACGATTAACAAAATTGACATAAAAATCTGAAAAAAATTAAATAAACCTGATTGTTTTTGGGGGTTCAGCTAAACTGCAAAAGAATATTAGTATTTATAAATTAAAGCATGCTTTTTTTGTTAGATTAGAATGGTTAGGTGCTGTTAGGGTTTAGATTGTTATGAACTTGACAGAAATAACCTTTCTTTTGCATAAATTTACAAAAATGTTAAATAAGTTATGCGGGTCTATTTCGGATTCGCAAGTCAACCCGCAAATGACATGGATTTTGCGGGTCATAATCGTGTCAACCCGTTTTTAACCCAAACCCGCATAAGCTTAAATCGGAACCAGATTTTTCCGTGTCGTGTTCGTGTTGAATTCACATGTCGTGTCAAAAATTGCCACCCCTACTCATATCAAAGATAACATCAAATTCACAATAATGAGAAAAATATAAGATTGAATATGATGCTGAGCAATAGAACAAAGACAACGTCAGCAAGAAACAATATCCCTCAATTGAGAGCATAAAAACACAAGTTAGAAATTACGGTCAGTCATTGGTCAGATTTACAATCTGACACAATTTCTTATGAAGCATTCAATGAAGTTTTATTTCATCAAAATGCACATGATATGAAGTTGAAAATGATCGACATTTTGATTAAGGCCTTAGGTATCACCTTTGTATATTTTTGCAAGGATTTCTGAGGAGATGCCTTTGAACCATCCAATTCATGTTCAGATCTCCTACCAGGTATGTGTTCAGCCTCAGAATCACTCAGATCAGCTAAAGCATGCGGTATTTCATGAAAATTTGATTGTGAAAATGGGACATATTTTCAAGCCCTTCAGCACCATTTACTCCATTTTCCTTCACAAAAGATTCATGTCCATTCACACTTCTCAAATTCCCCATTTTTGCTGATCCAACAGGTGGAGTGTCAGCTTTTCCCATATTGTGGTTTGAGGGTAAAGAAAATTTCTTGGCATTTTGCTGCTTAAAATCTTTTGATTTGCTGACATCAGGAGTCACATTGCTTGGAGAAGTTTCCTTTCTAGAATGCCTAAATGATGGTTGATGAGGAGCTTCGGGAGATCTTGCTGTCAAAAAGATAAAACACATCATAGTAGCAAAAAATATGAAAGTATTTGATCTGCAACTGGAATCTTCCCCATAACTAACGTTGAAAATTGTCAAAAAAGATTCACCAAATAAACTGTGGATTAATATCAATAAGGTAAATGCATTGCTTTAGTACCTCTATCTTCTGCATTATTTACAAGTTTCTTTTTACACCGTGCAGCATAGCCAATGTGATGGCAGTTTTTTGACCTGAAGGCAGTTTAAAACATAAGATAGCATTTATTATTATAAAACAATACCATAATGCTAAATATCCTCAAGACAAAATGACAAATATAAGGACAAACCAGTATTCTTTCTGAAACTTAACCAAACGTGCTTCAAGCCTTGATAGCACAGTTGTGCGCTCAAAATCTTGTTTGTCATGAGCTGGTTCTACAAAATTTGCCTCCAAGACACCTGTAATGAAAATTTTAGAAAAAATTTCATATACCAATGTTTTGTGAAAATAGATAGTTGAAAATGAAGTACCTATAACTCCACGTCCATCACTTCCTGCAGCATTCCAGACCCTCCAAAAAGGCTATAAGAGAACAAGAAGAGGTGCATGATAAGACATGTCAAAAGCAAAAGTTAGTGCAAAAGAAAATGATGATTGACAAGGGAAAATTCTTGATCACATCAAATTCTATATTTCACATACAATCACTATTTCCTTTCATGCTGAGAAGTATCCACTTAATAACCTCAAGGTCATGAGACAGCATGCTAGCCAATTAAACCAAGTTCAGTGTTTCAGCCAAAACACTGAAAATAACCCCCCAAAAGCTTGTTTCACTCTATCTTGGTTTACTGAAACTGATCTTGAAGACATGATGCAAGGTTTTAAATCCCATGAGATGGGCCTGTCTCGGTTTTCTCATGGAACGAAACACACCACTGTCCTGGCCCGTCCCAACACTTGGGTCAAAGGATGTCCCAAGATATCCCGATCGTGATGATAGGATGCTAGCGGGATGGCTCTGTCCCGACACATGGATGGTTTTTCGTTCCGATATCTCATGGGGCATTCCGTTGGGACCTGAATCCTTGACATGATGCCTCCACTATATAGTTTTGACATCTATGTTTTCTTCTAAATTCAATGGACCTCTAAAATAAATTTAAGACTTTCAAACCAAGAAAGGAAATACCTTGAGAATCTCTATATTAGCAGAAGAAGAATAACAAAACGCACCTTTATTAGTCGATTCTTGTGATAGACATTAAATCCTTGAACATCAATATGATCTTTTGCATCCTTCACAAAACCAACCGTCACAACAGCAACCATCTAATTGAAATAGGATAACCAGTCAAATTGACAACCATTAGTGCCAAAGCATTTCAAGCAGATGAAGGGCACAAAGTCAAAGATGGATTACATTTGAATCCTTGAGAAGTCCATCGGCACCTGGTTGGGGCTTGTAGATGACTTCATGCTTTAGCATCATATCATCCACAAGATTGTGGTGTTCAATTTCTTTACCACGTAGAATCATTCTGAAACTAGGTGGAATTCTGAGATAAAGAATCGATGCGTAACTCTGCAAATGGCAGCGAAACATTGAATTAGATGAGAGTGCCCATTCACATCAGAAGGATGAACAGGTAAATTCATGATAAGGTTGTCATAGGATGCAATGTTGTTCTAGGAATGAATAAACTATGGAACACCAGTGTAGAAAGGATACACCATCGGGACTAACAAACCATGTTCTTCCTCCTCTCTGGCTCATGCAACCGCATTATTATCACTTTATTGTGCCTATTAAGTTAAACTTTAGAGTTTAGAGCCTCACTGATCTTTCACCTAATGTGCTGCAGAACCTGGATTACTTTTCTTACTAGTTTAATATTTTCTCAAATTATCAAAGGGGGTTAAACCAAGCTCAATATGCTACATAAAGAGGATTGAACAGGCTGTCATAAGGGGAAAGCTAGGGCAATACACACCACGTCATACCTCAATCAGATTAAAGAAGGCCATTTCCCCCTTATTTTTCTTTTTTTGCATAGGGATCTTTCAACCTATTTAGGAACTCTAGATCCAGAAACTTATCTTCACAATCAAGCATATCAGTACATGTAGTGACATTATGAGGTTTTGGACATTTGTTTGGACCTATTTTTGTTCCAGTATTATCTCCAGTCTTGCTTTTAGTTTTATTTGGTGCACAAACATGTTGGCAATGTTAGATGCACTAAAAGGGATGTAAGAAAGTGCTACTTTAAGCCAGTGGCATCCACAAAGTACCAATAAATTTCAACAACAGTGCAGAGATATAGGTCACTTTTATACAAAATAAATATTTTATGATAAAGAAGAAAATACACAAGCAAACTTTTCTGTTCTTAGTTAGAGAAAAGACAATCTAGGTAAGAACTACATAGAATACACAGATATATGGAAGATACATACATACATACATATATATACACATATATACACACACACAAAATATATATACACACACATAGTATGCTGCTGCAGCACCTTCAGAGTCCTGATTGCACTAGAGGAATTGCAACAAATAATTGTCAATAATTTGCATCCCAGATGCATGTGATGACTGAGTGAGATTCATGAACAGAAATTAAGACAAAAGGTCAAACAAGGCAACGCAAACAGATAAAGTTCTGCACATCATCATGAAGACATCAAGTAGTAGGTGAATATGACCATTCTAGCCTTTGGCTCAATGACCAGCGAGGAAGGAAAAAATATTTAAACATGGATCTTCCTTTAACATGACCAATGAGAAGCAAAGATCTGAAACAAAGGCTAAAGGGAAATGCTAGATAGGAAAGAAGTAGCAGGAATTATTAAAATCTTTAAAATTGATGGTACAAGTATGAAGACAGACAGAGTCACACAGATTTTATAAAAATATTGTAATTTGCCAAAGAGCAAGGTGATGGTGTTTGTATTAAGATGATTGACAAAGAAAAGTACAGAATACCCTTAGCGAATGCCGATATGTCAGGAAATGCCTGGAATTAGGGAGCTGCTTGGACATTTCTATCTTTCTCTCATCTCGGTTAACACCTCTAATCTGGATGTCCTGCCGTCATTGAAAAACAGAGTAAGCATAAACTCTAGTTACTAATTAGAGTGAAAATAAGAGGACAACCAACTAATTGATGATACATGCAACAAATGAAGCTATCCAGCTCTTGAAGCAGACATCACATCAAAAAACTTGATTACACTTTAGTATATAACAACAGCTAGTCAGCTACTATTCATTTCAAAATCCAATGAGAAGAGATGAAGATTCAGCATAAGAAGTGCAGTGACAAAGACTCACATGAATGTCAGCACCAAAATCAAGTTCCAGCTCTCCTTGGTCATCCTCCCATAAATTGTATATAACTATTCGTGTTCCCTGATGGGACATTGAACTAAACTGCACGAATGGCATTAAAAATAATGGAAAAAAGTTATTTAATATAGTAAATTTGACAAATCTCAGTTTCATGTTAATGCCAAAAAATGCAAAAGAGATAACACAAAAAGGATTGAACTTAAAGATAGTTATATTAGTTGCTAGTATATGAATTACCCATACAAGAACTATAAAGAAACTACACCACCCAACTTGGATAGACCTGTTGTATAATAATCATCACAAATATGAATTAACATTCATTTGTTCTAATGGAACTGAAATCTCATCCAAAATGGAAGTATATATCTAATGTTTGTCATATTTCTGTCCTAACCAGTAAATATTAAAATGAAAAAACAGATGGGCTGCACCACCTCATGAACCTATAGATCCAGCAGTATACTCAAGTGGAGATACATCGATCATTATTGTCCATTCTCCATTGCCTTCTTCTTTTTCCCTCTTTTTATCCCTTATTATTGTCGATTAATAATCTGAACCACTGTGCATCATGGTTCACTTCACACACCTTTTTCTTTTGGCAAGGGTTGGAGGGGTTAGATTTTTTATTTCAAAAGGTGAAACATTAAATAAGCTCATTATCTATCAACTTTTATTTTGAGGAAAAGGAAAAGAAAAGTAACTACAATTACTTATTCTCCATCCTTCCCAATAATATAGCTAATCGAATGATTACTAAGCCTGAAGCATTTAGATGAGCATGTAATAGTGAAACTGAAGAGTGTTAAAGATGTGGTTGTAGCATGAAAAAATCCAACCTCATCTATAATCATCAAATGTGAAAAGGGAGATTCACCTGTTCAAGAAGATCAGCTTCACTGAAATATGGAGACCACTGTATAATAGTTTCTAAATTATTATTCCAAACTGAAGGACACCATGTCATCTTACTCCAAGTTTCTCCTTCTTTCTCATAATCAATCTGCAAGAAACAAAAATGCATGACAATTAAGCCTCTTAACAAATTGACAACAACATGGACAACAAATTTATAAACCATAAACGTAAACCACGAATGCTTACATTAACATTCATACATAAAGGTTGCAAAAGGAAACCAACTATGACACCCATATACCCTGCCATGTTCTATATCCTAGTCTAAATGCCAGTCAATTTGATAGGCTAGTTTATGTAAAAGTCTGAGAAATTTGGATCCCATTATAATGGACCAGACCAAACTAAGGAGGCTTGGAAATAGGAGCTGCTATTCCAATGTAGCCTGATCCATTCCCATCCCAAGGCCTAACAAAAGTGTATCGAGATTACAAACCCAAAATACAATGAGGTTAGCCCTCAGGGATACAGCGTCTCACAAAGTAAAAAACTTGTAGGATATATATATTTCCACAAAAATAACTTACAGCCAAGTATTGAAGAAGTACATATTACAAAGCTGCAAGATTCAATATGACCTAGATGACAAGAACACCTCATAAAATATGCAACAATAGGCACCAAGCATAAAATACAATATCTAGCTTTAATGGACCTACATCATATGAAGGAGTTTGATACATGATTATCCAGACACAAAATATTCTCAAGAGAATACAAAGTCTTGATTTCTAAAATCAAGCTATGTTATCTCATTTTCATAGAAGTTTACAACAAAATGCTTGTCATGGTTGTTTTGATATCACAACTGCATAGTTAATACTAGTTCAAATTATACACTTGAGCAATCATATTAAACGTCACACAGTAGGTTGTCCAGAGCAAAGCTCAACTAACAGCCTCTCTCTGCTTCAAGCTGAGCAAGCCCACGCCCACACTTGCCAAACTGAAAAGAACATGGGAAAATGATTTAAAATGGTTTCTGGGACTTATCACATGAATGCACTCATATACAATATGCATGCATATATTTTACAGCAATTTTTCTGAGCATTTCAAGTGATTCCAAATTTTGGAAAAAAATGAATGAGGTTAGTTTCCCAAAAAGATTCCACCATGAATATGTGAGGACAATGTAAAGTTGTAGAAGTGTTGCAAATCAATTGCAACCCATGTTACACTTGAGAGACTGTATATGCACAAATTTCATATTAAACATTAACGAGTTGGTATCTACTTCAAATATGTATCTCAGATATTGGCAGGATGAGAATCTTGCATAAGTCATTCTATCAGTAATTTCAAAATAATTGATAACAATTTAAGGATCCTCCAATACGCTTACAATAGGAACTATGATATCTTCTTTTCCTGTGGTCCTCAAAAATGTGTAGGACAATATTCCAATGCTCTGTGTGGGCCTAGAAAACAAAAACTGAAACATGTTAGTTAATTCTTATTTTAAAGAAAAAGAGAATCAAGGATCACATACCAATGATTTAATATCACTAAAACAATGTAGACTAACATCAATTTAAAATTTTAAAACAACAAAAAAGAGGAAACATCGGTCAAATCTGGTAAGAGGTAAAGCGAAATCTCTCAGATAATATGAGCATTTAGTCAAGAGAAGAAGAGAAAAATTAGTAAAGGGAACAGACCCCCCCGTCCCCCCCCCCCCCCCCCCAAAAAAAAAAAGAACAGTATAATCAGTAATAGAATGATTCTGAATTATAAGGTGCTATAAATGATGAGAATCATCAAAATTCATCAGTGAATATGCTAAAATTCAAACAGAATAATGATACTCAAAAAATGATCCATGAGAAGCAATGATGCTCATAGCGAATTTTTTGACGCCTAAGCATGCACGTCATAGTAATTGGTATTTATCAACCAAATGCAGCAGATTATTTGGATTAGTTCAATATGTAACCCTACATCACATCAAATGAAGCTTTGAAATCTTGAATGTTCCATAGTTTACGAGTAGGGTACTGAGACTGGGTATGTCCCTGAATTGAGTGTTGGTAACGATGTATGTACTATACGACACTGGTGTAAAGACACTCAATATGGGGTCTGTTATTGAGCTTGAAAACCTTGCATCAAATCAACATACATAGCAGAGTCTGATCATGATCAAGTCATGCAACAAGACATTGTAAATTCAGAAATGAAGATATCTTAGTATATTCAAGATACCTGAAGAGCAAACTCCAAAGTTGGTCACAGTTTGCACATCCAAACCATACTAGGTTTTCACCCTAATTCTTTCCATAAAACTATCTCTTGCCTAGAGAAGTAGGAAATCTACAAACCAGCATAACTCCCCTGGTATACCCTGCTTAATGTTGATCTAATTGCACATGTGGCGAGCACTATGAGTTAGATTTATTTCAAAGCAAAGACATGCCCATAAACTACAACATATTTAATTTTATTAGGAAATCCCCTGAAAATACTCCAACAAAACCATAGAATAATAAGGATTTACTAAATTAACTATGTTTCTTGAAGAATAATTAGTCATCGAAGAACCCTTCATGCATGCTCCTCTGTCCCACCTTGTCCACATATTACCAATTAAAAACTCATCAAAGCTATTTATTATATATATATATATATATATATATATATATATATATAATATATATATATATATATATAATACAACTATAAAATGTGAAAATCATGATAAAGTATAGACATCCAGGTTTTTATATCCCACAGACTAAAATATACATGCAACCAAGGTTTGCAATGTTCGTACTGAACCCTCGGTATGCCACCTGTATTGAGTATCGGTTCAATATTGATATTGTATGATATGCCCAATACAGTACTGCAAATCTTTGTCATTTCCAGTTCCAACTCTGTAGTAATTATGAGTATTAGCAACCCCAACTTGCATGGATATTTGGGTTTAGGGTGGACTATGGACAATGACACATTAAGAAATCCATTTTACTCTAAAGATAAATTAAGAGACAATGTTGGACCATGAAAGAATCAAATTAAGTGCTGCAAGTTTATTCAAAGCCTAATGTAATCAACAACATTGCAAGGCCAGATATAATGAATGTAGAAAAATATTGACCTGTATCCAAACAATATAGAGCATGTTCACCAAAAGGACAATTAGAGGATCAATAAGGAATATGAAGGGCACTGTCAACTTGCACTTGGTGGTTATAATTATGCTAATACAAATGATGATTTTGATCGAATCTAGTGAATAGCTATGTCCACCCCTGAAGGATGCATCATCTTGTTGAAATAGGAAAAGTAAACCTACTTAACTAAATCAACAGCAAAATTATTTTTTTATAGCTCTACTAGTATTGTTATAGAGGTGAAATGGCTGAGAGTTCTTCTTCTAGCAAAGGCTCAATGGCAATGTTCACAAGCCATATTTTAGGGCTTGATTGCATCATTCACAATACCAGTCCGTACTTGTACCAATACATCCTAGTACAACATCGATAAGGTCAGCTTGTAGCACCAACACCTGGTACACCCGAGACTGGAAGACATGATGAACCATTATACTGAAACATAACCCAATCAAGGAGCTCAAGAAGAGGCATCATCACACCACTAGACACAAGGCCATTTGAGGATTGAAGACATCAGGATAAAAGGAATTTGATCCTACTAGAAGCAATAAAGCAATCCATTAACATAATTCCAAGACAAAGGTTTCAAACAACAAATAAGCTAGAATAACCAACCAATTAAACACCTTTTATACTTGTTTACATATATTGATAACATGATATATACCAAATAGTGGTAAATACTTGAGCCTGATGTCTTAATGCATCCACATTTATGAATAGGAGAGCTTCCTTTGACCCTTTAGGATATCGTAAAAATAGAAATGACTAAAGTTTCTAATGATTTTAGACCTTAATAATCAATCATATGGAACACAACAGTTGTACTTGTATCCTTTATGAATTCACCTATTTGATCATGGATCATCTCTTATATTTATCGCAGAAATACACTAGAGTACTCGATAGGAAGAGCAAAAGTTAACCACAACTCAAAAGCACATGAAAGAAACATTGGACAATAGCATTTCAGTCAAAACCTTATTACAGAAAAATGGCTTTTATTGGTGAGTGCACAATGAAAATAGGAAGAGAAAAGGCTAACCACAACTCAAAAGCAGATGAGAGGACAAGCATGAGTCTCATAGAACAACATAGGACAATAGCATTTCAGTCAAAACCATATTACGAAAAAATGGCTTTACTGGTGTTTCCACTGAATCTACATAGCCTTCTACTTGTCAATCAACATGCTCAACAGCAAACCAAGGGCCAAGGACACCATGAGTGATTCTATGGTGCACCATGCAATCCATATTCCACTAAGGTGCCCACTTGAGTTGCACCAAAGCACACACAAAATTTTCCCTTGCTGCAACCCAGGATGTCATGATTTGTCGCAGACCTACTTGGCTATCCAAGAAGAGGCCTTGGTGGGACCCTATGTGGCTCAGTCTAACATCAGTTCAATAATTGGATAGGAATAAATCAAGCAGTCATGATTGCCATTTCTGAAAACTAGGAGCTCAAGCTTGAGGAGCATATGCTCATATGTGTTGTTGAAAGTGAAAATTGCACATGGATGTACACATGTACATGTGGGCAAACATTGCACAGCTCATACAAGCAAACAAGCACTTGTAAGATTGCTGTACATGCAGAATTAAATGATCATGCATCCCAATGTGACAGCCCTAACTACTTCATGTTAGATCTGACACATGAGCAGCCTTAGACAACCGACTCGATACATGTTTGGGGACACTCGACACTCTTTACAGCAGTTTGAGAGAAAGCTTTGAAGAGATTGGTATCTCGAAACTCTTTGATAGCTTAAGTAAAAGTTCACATAGATTTCATGAGACATGAATGCTATACTAAATTAAGGAACTTGCAATCCTAAGCTAAATCTTGGACTTGAGTTTGAAGTTAAGCTTGCCAGGAGCTGAACTTGACCCTCAAAGTGGACATCACATTAGGGTAGGTAAGGATATTTTTCATTTATCCACAGGTATTAGGCCTCAAAATCCTGGAATGGTCTTAATTTACCATTTGTAAAGCAAAGTAACAGCCTAACATTACTTAATGCTAATTTGATTTCAATTCAATTTAATTTTACATAACAATAAAAAGTACTTTTGTTTATGGTACGGAAACTCCTTGATTTACTTCAAACTACAAAACCCACCACGTAGAGATGGGTATGGGTATGACACTTGCGTACAGGTGCGCAACAAGAAATTCTTAGATCATAGAAGGATATGAAAATTACACACATACACCTGTATCCAAATCCATGTGGTGTAGGCTTTTGTACAAGCTAAAACAGATTATTTGGTAAAGTGGCAAAATAGGTAGACATTGCATAATACATAATGTTTGAGTAAGAAAACAACCTTCGCCCATCTTTTCCACAACTACGAGAGAAGACAATGGCATCAGCCCCAAGCCTCATTGTACTTGTCTTAAAGCCATTTCCATCTAAACAATCACAACACAAAAAAAATGAATAAAAAGGAACACTATGTTTTAGCACAAAATCTTCTAACGAAAACAAATGAATACAGTTTTTTGTGCTAGAAATAAGACTCACATTGTCCAATAGTATTTGCTGATTTGCTTTTCAATGAATAGCCCAAAGACATGCATTGCCGCATTCCATCTGGATCCATTCCACCTCCATCATCTGTATAAATATAAAAGACTATGTGAAAAACATGGCACAAAAAATTTGCAAAATCATTTTTCTGCACATATATAAATTTTCTCTTAAAACTTCTCTTAACCAAACATTCAGCTCCCTCATCAAACAGAGGCTTAAGATAAACATATTTGAAGCATTATATCCTCTATAGTTGCTACTCAAAAGTTTCCTTTACTGTACTGGTTCCACATGTAGCACTCTCATCCATACTACACCCATCTTTTGCTCATAATGATAAATTTATACACAAAGCATGCTTTAAACATCATACTCTCCTTGTAAATGGCACATGCACTTTCCTGTCACATGATGCTAAAATAAATGATAGTATATGATGACTTGATAAGCTTACGACATGGTGACAACAATACATGTGCACAAACAAAAACAAAATAAAAATATTCCATCACCCCAAAGATGAAGTAATTGAATGAAGATTGCATGACCCAACAATAAAGCAAGTTTGAGGTAGTTACCAAATTTAATCTTAACTAGTAAAGAGGAAAAACTTCATACCTTCAATTAGCAACATTTTCGTTCCATCTTTTCTATTCTCCAACATATCCACATTCACAAATGTAGCTCCATTACAAACCTGAAAGTAAAAACAAATAATTCATAAGACAAAGTGAAAAAGTACACATATGCACCATTTGTATGGTTCAAGAAGTTGACAAATTCAGGTACCTCATCCAAAGAATTGTCCAAAAGCTCAGCCAATGCTGTTGGGATAGAAAAAAGGAAAATTCAGTAAGCTAATGAGTATGACAATCTAACCATTCACATTCCATGATTTCTGTGCATAATTTCCAACATAAAAATATATACACATAGCTATGAAAAGTACAGATACATTCCAACTAAAAGCCAAACAAGTATTCAGTATAGAACAGCTCTATATATATCATTAAGATATAGAGAGAGAGAGAATAGCTCGGCATATATGTATGTATGGATGTATGTATGTATGTGTGTATGCATGAATCTAAATGTATATGTATAGAAAGAGAGAGATATAGAGATGGCTACTCTTGAGTGCAGCCAAACCCAGATCCAGTCGCCTCTCCGGCCATTACATCGGCATGCATCTTGAACCCTATAAACCAGCAATTAACAGCGGCCCCCACTGTAAATCTAAAACACAAAAAAAGACAGCACTAATGGGATGGGACAGAACTCATGCCTTTTTCCTCCTCTTTCAGTGCAGCAATCATGCCTTAATGGGCTGGAACATGACATAACACCCAAGCCTGTGCCCATCCCTCAATATACGCCACATCTACACACAGTGGTTCTCTCTCCTGCCCCTCCCTAGGCCAGATTGTTTTTATTTCTGCACATTTGTATTTATTTCTGAAGACTAGATGTTTACCATCTGATAGTTAGTGTTTATCATTGGCGCCTTAGTGTTTATTTCTATAAAGTTAGTGTTCACTCCTAGCAGGTCAGTGTTTACTTTCAAGCACTTAGTGTCTACTTTCTCCAAACTTTCTGTTTATCCTCCTCTACTGTTGTTTACTGCAAAGCAGCACTCACCTGACCAATGATTGCTAGATCTTTTTCTATTTATTTTTGTGATGGTTGTATTTATTCTCATAGACTAGGTGTTTATCATTGTGCGGTTAGTGATTATCTTGGACACCTGGGTGTTTATTTCTATTGGGTGGAGGAGAGAGAAGGAGAGAGAGAAAGAGTGTGTGGATAGGGTGCATCCTAAGGGATGGTGCAAGGGTGGGCGGCACATCCCATCCCATTAATAAATATTTCTCTTTCTTTCCTAATGCACCAGACCTATTAACAGCAATTTGGTGGCTTCAAGATGTGCACTGATCGAATGATTGGAGAGGTGAACAGATCCAAGTGCATGCATATATATATGTATGTATGTGTATGTATATATATATATATAAATAAATAAATAAATAAATATATATATATATATATATATATATATATATATATATATATATATGTATATATGTATGTATGTGTATATGTATGTATGTGTGTATGTATATATATATATATATGTATGTGTATATATATATATATGTGTGTATGTATATATATATATATATATATATGTGTGTGTGTGTGTGTGTGTGTGTGTGTGTGTGTGTGTGTGTATATGTATGTATATGTATATGTATGGATATATGTATATATGTATGTACGTACATACATGTATACATTTACATACATATACATATATATATATATATATATATATATATATATATATGTATATGTATACATGTATGTACGTACATACATGTATACATATACATATATATATATATATATATATATATATAGATGTATGTGCGTACATACATGTATATATATATAATATGTGTGTGTGTGTATGCATGTATATGTACGTACGTACGTACAATGTATATGTATGTATGTATATATGTATACATGTATGTACGTACGTATGTACATGTAAGTACGTACATACATGTACGTGCGTACGTACATACATATATGTATGTATGTACATATATATATATATGTATATATATATATATATATGCGTGCATGCATACATACATATATGTGTGTGTGTGTGTGTAATTATGTATATGTATGTGTGTGTGTTCTTGTAGTAATAGTGAGTGAAATAAGAGCAAGCTAAACCATAAAAATAGGGTTGTGGAAGAGCAATACAAGTGTTGTACTACTAGGCAAAGCGGTGGAACGTTGCACCCTTAGATGATGAAAGTCTAGCAGCTAAAAGCACACTAGCTCACGCTCTGGCTTGAGTAGCATAGGACACATGGAATCTCATGTGAATCAGCATGGACCACCCTCGAAGGCTAAATACTCCTAGGTGATGATAATGTAGTACGGTGAAGGAAAAAATAACCTCCATCAGGGAGTGAAATAAAACATGAAACTATTTGCTCCCAAGGAGTGAGAAAGGAATGTGATCTCTGACCATATGCATGTTAAAGAATGAGCCAACAACTCATATGCAGTGGCTTGATTAAGGGAACCTGCTAGAGCCATAGCGAAACCTAGTCTTCATAGGGCAATTATCACTATTTATGAACCAAAACCTAGATGATCTTGCCATGACTAGGATGAAGCTTGGGTAAAACTAATCTAAGGTCCAAACCCACTAATGTAAAAGAATCAATGGATGAGTTCCGGCTAGAAGTGAAATGCTACTCGAACTAGAGTTAAATGCTTCTCCCCAAAATGTGTTGCGGTGCAGCAGTTGATTAGACATCTAATGGTAAAGTACTATTTTGATGCAGCCATGAGAGTGGTACCAAATCAATGCAAACTTTGAATACCAAATATGACCCCAAAATAATAGGGTTCAAGGTCGGCTAGTGAGATGATGGGGGATAAGCTTCATCATCTAGAGGGAGGTAGCTTGGATCACCAAATAAGGCCCCTAAATGACTGCCAGTGGTAAGGGAGGTAGGGGTGTAGGAACAACCAGGAGGTTTGTCTAGAAGGAGCCACCCTTAAAGGAGTAAAAAATTTCCTGATAATTATACTACGTATAGATATAATTTTTAAAAAAAAATTAAAAAAATCTGATATGTATACTACACCGCCATCCTTGAAAGAGTAAATGCAACATATCAATATAGAGTAAAAGATTCCTAATGGTATGCGACATATGGCTATCAAAAGTAAATATACATGCTAGCTAAATGCCTAACAAGTCTTCAGTATAGAATAGTGTGCATATATCATTATAAAATATATATGCAACAGATGGAAGCTATAGCTATAAATACAGAAAGGCATATCAATATAGGGCAAAACAAATTAAAGATAGGATATACTAGTTAAGTATTACCTCCAAGAGCCCATTTATGACTTGTAGCATTTGAGTGTAGGAACTTGGGGTGAACCCTCACATGATCCATACCAGCTGCCAAAATAAGGCATTGACTTTAAGCTTTCTGACCAATTAATATGTGCATAAAAAAGACAAATAGGACTAGCAAAACTGTCTTACTACATATTCAGTTCAAAGATACCCGAATACTATTAATCATACATTACTTGTTTCGTGGTAACACTCCAAAACATGATAATCAAAAAGCTAATGATTTGTATGGAGAAATATTAAATGCTACAATCACCTGTGATCCTTACCAAAGTAGCAATTTTGTAAGTTAATTATAACAATAATTCTGTGTCAACTTTATAACACTCCCTGCTTTTCTTTCCACGAAAACAATTTTTGTGTTGATAAAGACTTTCACCCACAAAATTAGTATTTATAGCATTCAATAGTACGCCAATAATCTTCCAACATTGCAAACCCGAGCAAGTCACTAGTAATCTAATTCTACTAGAAATTACGGCATTAAAAAAAAAAGATTGGGAAAAGTTTAATGAAACCTTTTCCAAAGGGAAAAAAAATTAAGAGAAAGAAATCAAGAATACCAGAAAAGGAAGCCGAGTCGTCCATCGGCAGCCCCTCGTACTCTCCTGCCTGCCAGAACTTCCGGCAAACCCGTGCCACCGACGTCGCCGGCAATGCAACAGATATCGGCATCGGCATGGGGATCGGCGCCGGCATCGACATCGGCTGGATCTCCGGCGTGAGGGGGTCAAGGAAACCGAGTGGCAGCATGTTTATAAGGCTGTCCTCCACTTCCAACTTGGGCCGCTTCATCGGCAGTCGCTCCCCGAAAGCCTTAGCCCTCTTCCCCAGCCCCTCGTCTCCATCGTCGCCCACGTTGGGCTCGGTGTCGCCCATGGTAAGATCGATCGCCACCGCCGCCGCCGGCACCGCGGTTCCGGGAGACCTCTCCGCCGCCTCGTTTGCCTCCACAACCGAACCCATGAGAGAGCACGAAGAAAGAAAAGCACGAAATATGTGGAGAAGAGAAGGCGAGAGGGTTTCGTTTTAATAGCGGTTCAAGAACGCGGTATCCCAGTTTCAATGGGAGAGGGAGAATGGTGGAATGCTCTCGGTAGGCTTCCAAGCGGAAAACTTAAATCCTATTGGAGAAAAGACGCAATACACGGAGGACATCGGCAGTCGTAATTTCAGTAGATTACGTAATTTCCTGAAACACGACTTCGAATGTTTTCACGTGTCGAACATCGAGTGCGGTTGTGATGCAAAGCGTCCGAGAATCCAGCGGACGTGGGCCCGCAATGGAGGGAGAGAAGAGGCGGTTCAGGCAGTTTGGTAACGACGAAATTTTGGATGAAGCCCGAAGTTTGGAAATAATTTACAAAGACGTCCGCCCATGCCCCTCTCTGTCTTTTCTGTGCGCCGGCGAAGTTATTTAGTTGGGGAGGCTGACCGTCGAATCGAGATTTGATGCATGGGTCTGCCTTGAATAATTCTGGAGGGATGGATGAACAGGCGTTATCCAACTTCGTTTCAAAGTCAAAGTTATTTAGTTATTATTTAATTATGCAAAGACTTTGCTAGTAGGGAACACAAGGCAGTAAAAGAGAATAATTCGGCCAAATATAATGATTTAAGAATTATTTAATATATTATATTTTTAATTTGCTATGATCAATATTTGAAGGATCCAGACTCCTTTATATATATATATGTATATAAATATGAAAATCTTAATTTCATGAGAGCTCTCTCTTCTTGGGTTCCTTTTCACTCCATCAAACCAGATCATTATTTAGTTTAAAAGAAATCACTATTTAAAGAAGTATAATTTATAGAAATAGAATCTAATTCTTACCACAAATAAAAAAAAAAAAGTCTAATCAACTCTATTAGGAGAATTGAAATGTTGGAAGATCCTCTATCAAGAAGAGCCCTCTCATTGGACTCCTCAAAGCTCATCGATATTAGAATCCTTTTCTATAAAAGTTTTGCATATTTTAGATAGGAAATGAACAAATTTTACAACAAGCTCCTCATTTAGAGATTAGTTACAAATGTGCCCACCTATTTCCCCTCTTCATGTTTCCAGTGTGCCATTCAAGTTCCTTTAGTTGAGGAAAATTAACCGTTGAATGTGAGATTTGATGGATAGATTTATCTTGATGTCCAGGTGGAGATTTTTGATTTGGTAGTTAATAATGCTATAGGATTGTTAATTTGGAATAGACGTGCAACGTTCTTTTGATTGTCCTTCATTTTGTAGGAACTCAAAAATGCTAAAAATATGGAGGGAAATAGAAGAATCCTTTTTGTCATTTTTAAAGGGCTAGTTAAATGAATGATTCGGGAGGGACAGGTGAACAGACATTCTCCGAGTTCACTTTGGAAACGAAATTATTTAGTTTTTTAATTGCACAAGAACTTAGGGAATGAAAGATGCATTGAAAGAGACAACTATTCGGCGAGGTATAATTATTTCCATATATTATATTCCTAATTTGCTATGATCAAAATTTTGAAGGATTTGGAACTCCTTCATATACATAAATATAGAAATCCTAATTTCACTAGAGCTCTTTCCTTCAATTCCTTTTTAATCTATCAAACAAGATCATTATTTAGTTAAAAAAAAATGAGATCACTATTTAAAGAATTACATGATTTATAGAAATAAAATCTAATTCTTACCACCGAAAAAGAAAGAAATCTAATCAATTCTATTAAGGGAATTGAAAAGTTGGAAGGTCCTAGCTCAAGAAAAGCCCTCTCATCAGACTCTTCAAAGTCCATCAATATTAGGATCCTTTCTTACGAAAATTTAGTATATTTCAGTTTGGAAACAAACAAATTTTATAGAAAGCCCTTAATTTAGAAATAATTTATAGATGCATCAACCTAATCCCTCATTTTGTGTTTTTAATATGCCGCTGAAGTTATCTAGTTGAGAAAGATGATCGTCGGATGTGACATTTGATGAATGATTTTATTTTGATATTTAGGTGGAGATTTTTGATTTGATAGTTAGTAATGCTATAGGATTGTTAAATTGTAATAGACATGCAAGGTTTTCTGATTGTCCTCCATTTATGGGAACCTAAAAGCACTAAAAATATAGAGGATAATAGAAGAACCCTTTCTTAATTTTGTCATTCGAGAAATGCCGATTAAGTGAATGGTTCTAGGATAATAGGTGAACTGATGTTGTCTAAGTTCATTTCAAAGACAAAGATATTAGTTATTTAGTTGTGCAAGGACTTTGCTTGCAAGGAATGGAAGGCCGTGAAAGAATAAATATTTGACATGATATAATTATTTAAGATTTATTTAATACATTATGTTCCTAATTTGCTATGATCAACATTTTATAGGATTTAGAAATCCTTTATGTAAATAAGTATGTATATCCTAATTTCACGAGAGCTCTCTCTCCTTGGGTTCCTTTTCAATCCATCAAATGAGATTACTATTTGGTTACCAAAAAAAATGAGATCACTATTTAAATAAATATGATTTATAGAATTAAATCTAATTCACACCACAAATAAAAGAAATAAATCTAATAACTTCTACCAAGGGAATTGAAAAGTTGGAACACCCTAGCTCAAGAAGAACTCTCTCATTGGACTTCTCAAAGTTCATTCATATGAGGATCCTTTTCTATGAAATTTCATTTGGAAATGAATGGATTTTACTGGAAGATCCTCGTTTGAAAATAATTTATAAAAGCATCCACCTATTTTCCCATTTGGGTTTCTAGTGTAGTACTAAAGTTATTTAGCCGGATATGAGATTTGATGCATGGGTTTATCTTCATATCCAAGTGGAGATTTTTGATTTGGTAGTTAGTAATGTTGTAGGATTCTAAATTTGGAATGGATGTGTAAGGTTTTCTTATTATTCTTCATTTGGTGGGACCTTAAAAGCACTAGAAATATGGAGGGTAATAGAACACTTTCTTAATTTTGTCATTTGAGAAGGACTACTTAAGTGAATAATTTCAGAGGAAGAGGTGAACAAACATTATCTGAGTTTGTTTTAGAAATGAAGTTGTTCATTATTTAGTTGTACAAAGACTTTGCTAGTCAGGAATGAAAGATAGTGAAAGAGATAAATATTTGGCTAAATATTATTATTTAAGATT
The DNA here is from genome assembly GCF_000442705.2 of Elaeis guineensis. Lineage (NCBI taxonomy): Eukaryota > Viridiplantae > Streptophyta > Magnoliopsida > Arecales > Arecaceae > Elaeis > Elaeis guineensis. Next base: position 123,255,528 of record NC_026000.2, read on the forward strand.
TATTTAATATTATATTCCTAATTTGCTATGATCAACATTTTAAAGGATTTGGGACTCTTTTATGTATGTAAATTATGAAAATCCTAATTTCACAAGAGCTCTCATCTTGGGTTCCTTTTCAGTCCATCAAATGAGATCATTATTTAGTTACTAGAAAAAAATGAGACCACTATTTAAAGATGTATGATTTATAGAATTAAATCTAATTCTTACCACAAATAAAAGAAATAAATCTAATAAATTCTACCAGGAGCATTGAAAAGTTGGAAAGTCCTAGCTCAAAATTCATTGATATCAGGATCCTTTTTCATAAAATTTTAGTTTAGAAACAATAGATTTTATAGAAAGATCCTCGTTTAGAAATAATTTATAAAGTTGTCTACCTATTCCTCCATTTGTGTTTCTAGTGTGGTGCTGAAGTTATTTAGTTGAGGAAGGTTGACTGTCAAATATGAGATTCGATGCATAGGTTTATCTTGATATCCAAGTGGAGATTTTTTATTTAATAGTTAGCAATGCTATAAGATTGTTAATTTTGAACAGATGTATAACCCTTTTAATTGTCCTCCATTTGGTGGGAACTTAAAAGCATCAAAAATGTGGAGGGAACAGAAGAATCTTTTCATAATTCTATAATTTGAGAAGGACCATTAGGTAAACAATTACGGAGGGACAGGTGAATGGGCATTCTCCGAGTTCATTTCAGAGATGAAGTTATTAGTTATTTAGTTGTACAAGGAATTTGCTAGTAGAGAACAAAAGTTAGTGAAAGAGCTAGACAAATATTTGGCAAGATATTGTTATTTAATATTTATTTAATGTTATATTTCTAATTTGCTATGATCAATATTTTAAAGGATTTGGGACTCTTTACATGTATAAATATGGAAATCCTAGGTCCATGACAACTCTCTCCTTGGGTTCCTTCTCAGTTCATCAAATGAGATCATTATTTAGTTACCAAAAAAAATAAGATCAATATTTATAAATGTATGATTTATAAAAATAAAATCTAATTCTTAACACAAATAAAAGAAATAAATCTAATAAATTCTACTATGAGAATTGAAACATTGGAATATCCAAGCTCAACAAAAGCTCTCTCATTGGATTTCTCAAAGTTCATCAATATTAAGATCCTTTTCTACAAAAGTTTAGCATATTTTGTATCTCTTAAGTGTAAGGGTGAAAGTGTGTTAGATAATATTCATCCAGATTCATTTTTATATTCAAATCTATCTAGATATAGATAAAAATTTAAACATCTAACTAATATCTATATCTGTTAAAGAAAAATAGATATGCATATAGATGGACAACTATCTATTTGTATCTGAATATTTGATTCTATTCGTAATTCTATTCAATTTTATGTAGCACTCATGAATTTTTAGAAAAAATAAATGACTATATTAACATGCTATTAATTTAATTCATCATCTATATTTTTTATTTTATGATCATAAAGTTTAATCATTCGACTTATATCCATATTTATATCTATAATTTTAGTATCCTACTTATATTCATATCCATTTAAATCAAATATGGATCAAAATTTTTACATCCAACCAACATCTGTATCTGTATCTATATTCATTAAATAAAATAAATATAGATAATGATATGCTAGTATTTAACCCATTTTCAATCCTACCTAAGAGAAACCTAATACAACTATTGTGAGATCGATAAGTTTAGAAAGATACCACTTTATCACCACAACTTTGGATTTTTGATGGACAAGAGAGACTTAATATAAAATTATTGAAATCCCACCTCCTTAGACTCCTTAGAATCCACCTACATTTCCCTTTTTATAGAAGCTTAGCATGATTTAAATCACTAAAGAAAAATCTAATTCAGTGGTTTTGGTGATTGAAATATCTAATTAGGGATATTATGGAAAGAAATATAGCCACTCATATATAGTTGAAGGATATTAGGAGTTCCCATACTATGAGGTTAGAGATCGATACTTCTATATTAGAGGTTTCTATGAAAATATTTTATTTTTGATTCTCATTAGAATATAGTTTCATATTTGATAGTAATGCAATTGAAGATATCTTAACTCTCATGTTTGAGTCCTATTAGGATTACTCCATTTACTAGGAAAAATCATATAATATTTTTTAAAAGAAAACAATGCAATCTTCTTCCAAATGAGTTTCGACAATAAATGTTTTATCATTGAATGGAATTTTTTAAAACTAATCATGGCCCTGCAACCTAAATGGGTCACCATGGATCGAATGAACTTTAAGAGTAATCCTCGCAGCAATGACCAAATCAATCATTGATGGGAAACATTTTCGAGTTCTAGAAATCCAATAGCCAACCTAGTGACAAAACTTTGATAATGCATGCTAAATTATGCACATAGTACAATGAAAATGTTGAGAATATCTCATAAAGGATAAGGCATATCAACTACAGGATAAACACTCCAGATAGGAAGAAGAATTGAGATCTCTTTCTTCAGAAGAAAGAGAGGAGAAACCGAATGTGAAATCGCAGCTTGAATTGCTTTTATCAGTAAAAGGTGTATTGAAAATAATATTTAAGAAAGCAATGGATCTGTGAAAGCAACCGCAACTCAAAGTTTTTTCACATTGCTGCATGCAATAGAAGGCGAAGAAATCTAACTAATGAAGTTCAGCATGGGAATAGCCTACACCAAAAATAGACAGACATAAAAAAATCTTTTTAACTATTGCTCATCTCTCCTAGGTCTGAAGCACACAACCAAATTGATGTATATTGGGATAGATTGTTTCCTGAGGATCATCTCAACCTCTTCACATTTGATGAACAATTCTTAGAACAAGAAGGCAAGTGATCTTTAGTCTTGCTAAGGACAAATCACCTAGTCCAGAAGGTTTTTCCATCTCCTTCTACCAAAAGATTTGGGACACCATCAAGGCCCATATTCTCCTCTTGTTCAGTAACTTATACATCCAAAAGATTGATATATATTTCTTGACTCAATTACAACCTCATTGTCTTTATACTAAAAAGGACCAACAACCCCGTGGTGATAGACTTCTGACCAATCACCATTAAACATAGAATCATCAAAATAGTCTCTAAGGTCCTCTCTACAAGACTAAGCCAAGTAATCAATTTCTTGATATCCCCAACTTAATTGGCCTTCATCACAAATAGGCTCATCTTTGAAAGTTATCTTGCAGCAACTAAAGTCATACATCATTATAAGAGAGCCAAGTTAAAAGATACCATTTATGATTTTTGAGAAAACTTTTGATACCATCGCCCACAGCTTCCTCATTATACTTTTGATATGAGTTTCTTAATCAATATTAGGCAACTAAGATCAAATTGAAACATATAGAAGTATTGCAACTATAATATGATAAGTTCAAGCGGATGAGCTAAGAGAGAACAAAAGGCAAAATCAAAGTGAGCCTCTAGCTACCATAAGCATTGATAACCCAATTACTGCTATTGAAAAAAATGACTATATTGGGATAAATGATGAAACAATATTTTCAGAAGAGTAAGAAATAGATACTAAAATTTATGATTCTAAAAGCAATTATCATAGTATTTATAATACTGATTCTGACGATGATGATGATAAAAATATCATAGAATAGGAGAGAGAGATATACAAGATAGATAATGAGGATCCTAACATGGTCATAGAGGCAAAATATGCAAGTTGAGAATAGTTGAAGATGGCATTAAGCCAATATTCTATAAAAATAAATTTACTATAAGAGTTCTCAAAAGTGAACCAAGTAAAATGATAGTGACTTGCAAAGATTAAACTTATAATTGGAGGCTACATGCTTTACTACTATATGATGGTCATATATTGCAGGTATTATAGTTGAAATATTAATCTTTTATTCTATAATGTGTATGAAAAATATTGCATGGACTAATATATTGCTTTGTTTACATGTGTAGGTCAAAAAATTGAACGAGCCTCATATATGCTCATCTGTGAATAAGTGTGCGAATAAGATGGCTACATGATAAGATGATTGGTTGGCTAAGAAAAGAAGGTGACTTATTCCAATTAAACAAAGAAGGAGATTGTTGTAGTTCCATCATCTTGAATTTTCATATTACATAGTTTGATAAGGAAAAGAGCTCGCCATATCCTTGAATCATGGTAATTGGATAGATTCTTTTGAGAGAATGGAGGATTTCAAGGAGGAGCTTTTGAGAAAAAACTCAGGTAATGTAGTAAAGCTAAAATCAGATATGATTGGTGATAAGCATAACTTTCATGCTTCTTTATCTATCTATGGGCGTGCATTACGGGCTTCTTAGCTAGTTGTAGGCCTTTCAAAGATTTGGATGGCTACCACTTAAAGAAAAAGTTTAGAGGTATGATGATAGTTGCTACAGCACTTGATAAATATAATGATTTATTTTCAGTTGTCTTTGGTATATAATATAATCTGAAATAGTAATAGCTGGACTTGATTTTTGAAGGCACTTAAAGAATCAATTAAAACCCCAGAAGGCCTAGGATTTGCATCAAATTGAGAAAAGGGACTAGAAGAAGTGGTACAATAGATATACCCCCAAGCAAAACATAGAAAATGCATGAGGCATCTGTACAAAATCTTTCAAACAAAGTTCCTAGGACACTGACTTAAAATTGAAGTATTGGGAGCTACAAGGGAATACAAAAATGTTCAACATGATGATATCATGAATCAAATTAAGGAGGCTAGCTTGGAGGCATTCAAGTATCTTAATGCTAAAAATATTGGTTTATGGACTATATCTAAATTTGGTATTGTGGCTAAGTGTTCCTATATAACAAACAATCTTTTAGAGTCATTCAATATCTAGGTTTCTGAGGCTAGACATAGATCAATAATTGACTTATTGGAATGTTGTAAAACTAGCAATTATGGTGAAGAGGGAAGCAAGAAGGAGAATAACTACTCATTGGAAGAGAAATTTGATTCCTATGGCAATTAAATATATAAGGGACATTGTCTTAAGTTGGATGATTATAATATTTACAAAACAAGTGATTACAAAGCAAAAATAATTGAGACTAATGAAAGATATAAAATAATCCTCAATAAATAAAGGTGCTCTTGTCGTTTGTGATAGGTGTCAGTTATTTTTTTGTATACATTCTGCAGCTTTCATTTATAGTATGAGAGGTACAAAATTAAAAAATTATATCTCGGAGTACTTCACTGATGTAAAGTACAATACTACTTATGCATTAAAAGTTGGATCATTATCTGACAAGATCCAATACATAAAAATTGATATTGGGTATAGGGTGCTGCCCCCTATTCTCAATCTAAGATCTCCAAAAATATCAAAAAAGAAGAGAATTAGGAGTATATATAAAAATACATCGAAGAAGATGCTCAGATGCAAGTGCTGTGGTGAGCTTGGGCATCATGCAAAAAATTGCAAAAATCTAGTAGAGGAATCTCAAGCTTTAGTATCCTTATCGTCTGCATTAAAAAAATCTAGGAGGTAATATATTGCACTACTCTAACTTAATGATGTTTGTCATTTATCACTTATCATTGAAATATTACAGCTAGACCTAAGAAAAATAATTCAAGAGAAAGAGTGTCAATTACGGGATGTACACATGTAGTGTTCGTAGTACTGAGAGGGCAAAAAAATAAAGAAGACTTTGCAAGCAAGCTAAAAGAATGGAAGCTTCAATTGGAGAAGATAATGCCTATCCACAATCTTGTTTGGTATGCGATTGATATACATATTATAATTTTTGTAGTTAATTTGATTTCAAGTTATTTGGATCATAGTCACAATTATTATCGAATATAATTTATTTATTGATATAGAGTTAATTCTTATATTTAATTTAATTGGAGATTTGATCGCATGTTTTGCTGGAGCAGTAGAGATTATATTGATATGGATCTAATTTCTTTTCTAATAATTTATTTTATTCTATAATAAGCAAGATGATATTTTTTGCTACATCCGAGAGCTATCATCATTTAGTATTGAAGTCAATGACCCATTTGAGCTACCTTGAATTTTCTGCTGTGATCCTGGCAATTATCAATTGACAAACATAAATTCCACTTATATTTATATTTTGGTTAATTACCTTGAAATATTATCATATCAGTTCATAAAAGACAACATGACTTTGAGCGTAGATCAACCCTTGCAGGTTCAAAATTTGGGACCACTGTTGTCAAATCCTACCAAGCATGTAAGGAGATGCCCCGTCATCCATAATCTGAAGGTTCTGGACTTCATTTCTGGTAGAACTCATATCCTTTTCCAAGGACTTGCTTTTCTACCCAGATATTGTTGGGGCAAAGGGGCCAACAGGTCATGGCATGCTAATTAATTGTTCCCAAAGACCAATGTCTCTTGAGTGATCGGTCTTATCTTTTGAGGTTGTTGCAGAAGTATTCAAATGTAACCCAATACCAATACACATGGTGAACGACTAGTTCTAGGCTTGGAGCATTTATCATCGGAAGCTATTTTCTCGTTAGATAACAATGATGCTGAAGAATGGAGATTTGACTTGTTTTGCAAATTCTTTTAGAAAACCCAACCATATAAAAAATCAGATAGTGCCTTCGCATGCCATGCTATTGTTAGGAGTCAACCTATAAAGGAGAATCAGCAACAGTTACTGCATATTAGTAAGCAAATAATTGATGAAGGTGAAATTGGATAACTAAGACCTAGTCATATGCTTTTCCAAGTCAACCGGCTATGACATTAATTAATAAATATAGAATTATGAAGGCTACAATATTAATTAATATGTTTGAATTCTTTTCATATTCTTTATACATATATATCCTTCTAAATATGTAAAATTACATAAGTATCATTGCAAAGTTCTATATTTGCATGTATAACCTTAAAAATATATTTTTTTTTTTCATATCTACCCTTTAAGGGTATTTTGATTATTTAATTTAAATCTGTTAATTTTTTAACGGTGTTAGATGGAGTGGGCACATATACAAAAAAAAAAAAAAAAAGAAAAAAAGATAAACATACTAAACAATTAATTAGAAGGGTATACATATAAATATCAAGTAAAATCCAATATTTCAGTATACCCACAAAAATCCCAAATCAATAGTAAGCAAAAAGGTAATTCTGCATAGAAGTGGATTGAAACGTCTCGTATGTCGTTTATCTTGGTGGTGTACTGTCTCTGCAAAATCCCAATGGTGGTAGGTTCTGAGAACCTCATCATTGGGATTGCCTCCTATGAATCAACTGGCCAAATATAATGCTTGCAATACATCCATGACATGTTGATCTTCTGCAATGCCTCCAAGGGACCAACCAAACATCCTACAGCTGATTTTATACTCCTATGAGCTTTTAGTTGGGCTCAAAATAAACTTCCACAAGTCAGAAACGGTGGGTCTTGGCTTCTCAAACGGAGAAAACCTGCTTACCAGTATGTTCAGGTGCCAAGTGGCGCATCTCCCAATCAATTATCTAGGAATCTCCCTCCACCACTCAACTCTAAGCCTAAGTGAATGGAACATCTTAGGGCCTGTTTGAATGTCTAGGCCCAAAATCCTATAGGATTGATGTATTGGGTTAGCACAAATAGAAAAACCATCATAAGTTAGACTTATGTTCACAAATATCTAGGGACCTTTGGAGTAGACTGGCTCAAATCCTAGCAAAAAAAAAGATCCATATTGAGATTTTTTTTCTTGCTATGAGATCCAGGCCAGTCCACTTCAAAGATCCATGGGTATTTATAAACATAAATCTAATCGAAATTAACTGATTTTTTCTAGTTGTACTGGTTCAATCCATGAATATCCCAAGAGATTTTGGGCTCAAACATCGAAATAAGCTCTTATTAGAAAAAATATCCAAGAATACCTCTCATGATGGTCATGAGAAAGATGCTCATCAACTTGGTGCTTCAAGCGGTACCTACATACTGGATCTGGATGTCGGTCTTCAAACTTCCTACCAAAGTCATTCACCAGATCAACAAATTCTATAGGAACTTCCTGTGGGCAGACCAGGGACAGTGCAACAATAGCAAAATGGTCTCTAGTATGTCACCTCATAAAACTCTGCGGTCATGGCACATCCAACCTAACTACCCTCAACCAATCGCTGTTAACGGAGTGGTGGTGGAAATTCTATTCAAACCAAGGAAAACCATGGTCCCCACACCATATTACCATCGAAACCCATTGTCTCAGACTCTCTCTCATTTGCTTTAGATGGCTTCTTCCTTCTAGAGAGGAATACTAAAACTCAGCAACTACTTCCAGCAGAGTTCATCTGCATCCATAGGCAGTGGCCAACAAACATCCTTTTGGTTCGACTCTTGGGCCAGCACCGATCCCATCAACTTTGATATGCCACAACCTATTCACGTTCGCCAATAACCAAGCAGTCAGCGTCGCTAGCTTCCTCATGCAAAGGGACCGGCGCACCAACTTCAGGAACCCATTCCCTCGACAGTCAGATCCAAAGTCCAGACTCTGAATGCCATGCTGCTATCAGTTCAACTCTCCCCATCCACTGACAGTCGGATATGGAAGTGGTCTGCATCAAAAGCCTTCACATTCAAGCAATGCTGTCACTTCCTAATCCATGGTGGACTAACATCACCCTTTGGCTCCACGATATGGAAGCTTCCCATTCCAGAGAAAGTCAAATTATTCAACCGGCTTTGCTATCATAACAGGATACTCGTATTTGAAAATTTGGAAAAGAAAGGGTTCCACGGACCATCATCCCGTCCCCATGATCTAGCCGGGAAACTGTTGACCATTTGATGACGCCCTGTAACTGTACTTCATCTGTATGGAACTACCTACCTCGGCAAGCTCAACATCCCTCACCTCCCAGAAAAGTACCATGACCTCTGGCACTCGTGGAGATCGTCACCATCTGTCTGATAAAAAAAGAAACCCTAAAATAAAGGGAAAAGAAGAAAAAAGAATGAGATTTGGAAAGAATAAAACAACGTCATCTTTTTTTTTTTTTTTTTTTAATGGATTGATTTTATTCCATACAATACATAATATATATAGCCTTAAAAATTAATTTAAAATATCAAACAGATAAAATAGGATAGCAACCAATTCTATTGGGATAACATCTTTGTTTCTATCTATCCATACCTATCCAATTTGAATTTCTAATTCAAAATTAAATTTCTAATTCAAATTAAGTTTATCTTATCAACATCTCCTCTTAAACTTAATTCTTTGTATCAATGACTCCAAGTGAATCTTTCAATCTGCAAAATACTTCAGAGTTGAGGGGTATTGTGAAAATATCTGCAATTTGATCTCCGAAATTGATTTACTCCAATTCTATCTCATTCTTCTTGACTTGATCTCAAATAAAATAAAAACGTACATCAATATGCTTGCTTCGTTCATGATAGATTGGATTCTTGATTAGTGTAATTATCGATTTATTGTCAATATAGATTCTAATAGCATCATCTTGTAGTTGTTGTATTGCCTTCAAAAGATTTCGTAGCCATATGGCATAGCATACACATGAAGAGGCCGCAACATATTCAGTTTCATGTGTTGAAAGTGCCACTATCGATTGTTTCTTTGAAATTTATGTAAATACGATGTCATCCAAACAAAATGTGAATCCGATCGTGCTTTTTCGGTCTTCTAGATCTCCACTCCAATCACTGTCTGAGTAGCCATCTAAACGAAAATCGTTAGAAATTGAACAAAAAAGTTCGTGATTGAGAGCATCTTTAGTGTAGCACATAACTCGCTTTACAGGCTTTAAATATGTTGACTTTGGCTCCTCCATAAAGTGACTAATTAGCCCCACACCATATAAGATGTCCAGTCTTGTACATATCAAGTATCTCAAGCTCCCAACAAGACTCTTGAAATATGTCAAGTTGATTGTCGCTCCATAGTCGTGCTTTGATAATTTGATCCCACATTCAACGGTGTGCAAATGGCTTGCAATCCTCCATCTCGAATCTTTTCGGTATCCCCTTTCATAGACCTCCTAAGATATAAAAATGCCCTCTTTGTTTTGCATGACTTCAATCTTAGGAAAGTATGACATGAGGCCATTGTCCGTCATCTCGAGCTCCCAAATCATGGCTTGCTTGAATTCTTTGAACATTACTGGTTTGTTATCTATAAAAATCAAATCATCTACATATAAAGAAATTAATAAAATATCCTCTCCATTAGATTTTATGTAAAGGGTGCTTTTATATGGACACTAGATGTAGCCATTTTTTTTGAAATGTGCATTAATTCTTGCATTCGATGCCTTTGGTGCTTGATTTAGATCATACAATACCTTATTTAATTTGTAGACCTTTGATCCATGTCCCTTTATCATATAATATGTCGGTTACTCCACGTAGATCTCCTCATCAATAGTCATTCAGAAAAGTAAATTTATATCCATTTAGAAAATCAGCCATTTATATTGTGCTGTAATAGATAAAATTAAGCGAATAGTTTTATATGAATAACAGAGGTAAATACCTCATCATAGTCAATTCTAACCTTCTGCTTGTATCCTTTAGCTTCTAATATGGTTTTATATCTCTTCACTATGCCTTTTGCATTCTTTTCACTTTATATACCCACTTCACTCCTATAGCTTTTTCTCCTTTAGGAAGAGCAGTCAATTCTCATATGCGGTTTTTCTCGATAACTTTTATCTTTTCATCCATGGCATGCTTCCACTTTTCATTTTTATGCATCTTCATACTTAATAGACTCACAATATGCAAGAGGCAAATAAAGTGTACTTCATCTTTATCTCATATAGTTCTTTTAGACTTCTTATCTTTTGTAGTGCTCTTGGACTCCCATTCGATGATGAATCCAATGAAGTGGATGATGATGATGTCGGTAAAGGTATTGATGTTGATGGCGGTATAGTGGTGGATAAGATTTTTAACTTCAATCTAAGCAGGCTCTTCTCTCATGATCTAGCCAACCTTATTGTGCTAACTCCGTTCATCTTCCTCATTGAACTCCACATCTCTGCTAATCACAATTTTTAAATTGTTAGGATCAAATAATTATAAGCTTTGAATTTAGTATTGTACCTGATAAAGATGAGTTTTGAGTTTAGTCATCTAGCTTGGTTCTCCTTTGCTCCGGAATATGCGTATAAGCTACACATCCGAAGACCTTCATATGCAGATGTTAGGCTTCCTTCCCATCCATGCTTCTTGTGGGGTTTTATTCTCCAAACTTGTTGTAGGACACCGATTCAAAATATAGATAGTGCAAGCTACCGCCTCGACCCAGAACTTGTTCGATAAATTTTTGGTTTTAATAATGCTTCGCACCATATTAAGAATAGTCGGTTCTTCCTCTCCGCTATGCCATTTTGCTGGGGCAAGTAAGGGTAGTCAGTTGATGCCGAATCCTATTCTCTTCACAAAATACTTCAAATAAATTGGAGGTGAACTTGCTGCCTTGATCTGAGTGAACGACTTTGATAGAATAGTCACTCTCATTTTCAACAATTGCCTTGAACTTCTTGAACATATTAAAAATTTCTACTTTCTCGTTCAAAAAATATACCCTGGTTTTTCTTGTATAGTCATCAATAAAAGTTAGAAGATATTGATGCTTATCAAATGATGAAGGGACAATAGATTCACATACATCTGTGTGAATGAGTTCAAGCGGCTTCTTTGCTCTATATCTCACCTCATGTGGAAAATATCTTTTAGGTTGTTTGCTGAGAACACAACCTTTGCACAACTGGTCGGGGTGGGTGATATGAGGTAAGCCGTGGACCATCTACTTGTTTGATAATATATTGAGATCAACGAAGTGGAGATACCGAACCTCAAGTGCCACAACCATGAGGCATCTTTTACACAAACTTTCAAGCACTTGATGACATCATTCTTGATATCAAGGATGAACATCCTGTTCTTTGATATCTCCACTTGGGCAATCAAGTCATTCATATTATTTCTCAAATAAAGCTTCTTATTTTTCATATGGATATCATATTCTTTTTCAAGCAGTTGTCCCAAACTCAAAATATTATCCTTTATATTCAAAATATAATACACATCAAGAATAAATTAATGTCTATTATCTTCGAGATAGATCAAAATTTTATCTTTCGCTTCACCGAAACCTTTGAAGAATCTCCAAAAGAGACTTGTTCTTCTACCAATTTATCTAACTCTGCAAACATACTTCTATGATTGCATAAGTGATTAGTTGCCCTGCTATCTAAATACCAACTTTTTTGCTCGCTGGCTTCATCTCCTTTATAAGCTAATAATAATAAAGGATCCTCTTCTATTTTCCTACACTATAAGAAATTAAGGTATTAGCGATGGCCATTAGCGACAGTATTTTTACTGTCGCTAATAAAGGATATTAGCGATGGCATTATCGATGGCAACACTTCCATCGATAATAATTTATAAAATTTATTAAAATATTTATTAAATTTATTAACAATGATGAAAAGATTATTAGTGATGGCCATTGTCGTCACTAATAATCATCAATGATTGTACTATTAGTCTGGATTTAGCCATTGCAAAAAAAAATTATTTATTAAACTTATTAGTGACAGCAAAAGAGTATTAGTGACGGTTATTACCATCTCTAATAATTTTTTTATTTATTAAAATTATTAGCGACGGTAGGAAGCGTATTAGCAATGGCATTTACCATCATTAATAATCTATATTTTTTTTTTTCTGTGAATATGATATAATTTTAAATTTAAAGTCTATCTTCACCATTCATTATCTAAATGATTATCGTTATAGTATCATCATAAAAGACTACTTCGACCTGATAGCCCTAGCTATGTTGATTAATAAAATTCGATTTCGACGATCACGAACGATTGTATGATGATCTGATAGATAGAGACCATCGATGGATCTGAAAATTTACAATGATGATCTTGATGATATTTATAATATACTATCAAAATTGTATTTCAATCGAACATCATTATCATAGTCAATTTAGCATGAGCTGATTTAGACCGTTAAATAAAAGATGAGTAATCAAAAGGTCAAACGATGTCTGATTATAAGATAATTTTTTAGATAAATGATTTTGCTACTACTTTGATCGTTTATATAGTGATGATCATAAAATTCAAACCGTACATATATGAATGATCCAAAACTATACATCTTTAGATACTCATTCTTAAAGCCTTAAGTAATTATACTTATGCTTTTGTAAGATCTGCTTAACGTGGATGGTTCATATATGCACAATTTGAATTTTGCGATCACCACGTACAAATAATTAAAGTAGTAGCTAAAAAATCATCTTAATCGGATGCTGTTTTGCTTTTTGATCACTCATTTTTTATTTAACGATCGAAATCATCCTATGCTAAATTGACCATGATAATAATAGCTGATCAAAGTAAAATTTTGATGGTGTGCTCTAGATAGCATCGAGATCATCGTTGTAAATTTTCGGACCATCGGTGATCTCTATCTATCAGATCATCATGCGGTCGTTCATGATCATTGAAATTAAATTTTATTGATTGACATAGCTAGGGCTATCGGATCGAGATGATCTTTTATGATGATACTCTAATGATAATTATTTAAATAATGAATGATAAAGATAAACTTTAAATATTAAAAGTATATCATATTTCAAGAAGAATAACGATCAGCCCCTCTTGCTGGATCGGGCTGTCGACCACCTCCCCCTTCTCCCTTCATCGCTCTCCTTGCCAGATTGAGCCTCCACTGCCTCTCCTTATCGGATCGGCCTCCCATCCTCTTATCAGATCGGGCCCCCCACCACCTCCCCCTACTGCTCCCCTTACTGGATCGGCCCCCCACCGCCTCCCCTTGCTGGATCACCTCCCACCCCTCCCCTTGTCGAATCGGCCCCCGCCACCTTTTTCTTGTCAGATCGGGCCTCGCTGCCTCCCTTGCTGGATCGATCCTCTGGCCGCCTCCTCCCAAGCCCCCAGCTGCGAGCCTCCGATCGCCTCCCCCAACTGCAAGCCCCCAGCTACCCCCCCTCCCCAGCCCTCGACCACCTCCTGACTCCTCGAGCCCCCACCGCCTCCTGCCTCCCGAGTCCTCGACCGCATCCCAGATCCCTCGACCACCTCCTGCCTCCTCGAGCCTCCAGCCACCTCCCCCTCCCAAGCTTTTGGTCGCAAGACCCTGGCCACCTCTCACCTCCCTGAGCCTCTATTGCGAGCACCCGACCGCCTCCTCGAGCCCCTGGCCACCTCCTGTCTCCCCGAGTCCCGATCATGATCCTACTAAGATTATTGCAAACATCTCTGGGCTCAAGGCCCCATGGATTCTATGTTCACGCTCTTGGTGACACCGCCAAAGATTGCATGTCTACTAGTAGTGAGCTCTTATTTTGAGATTCAATATTATCTATGATTAAAATGCTTGATTTGTGAATTATTCTAATGTTCTTTTCAAATGCAGGGCTACATTTTAATCCTACTAGGAAGAACATGGGGCACCTAAGATGAGAACCCCATGCTGGTGATCTTGAAAATGTGACTGCTGGTGAAGATAGTATGATCTATTTGTCATGATCACTTTATAATGTTGTAGTATTGTTTCCATAATATTTAAAAATAACAACTTGGTATTAAAGTAGTGTTTTACTTATACTTGAGCAGCTTTAGTGAAGCATTATGCATAGCTGGTTACTAGAATACTAGATGTTTATTGATTTTGGTTTGATGTTTCAGGACTGTTAATTTTAGCATTGTTGACAAGCATGTTATTTATTTTTTTCTTATGTTTAATATGTTTTTAATGAGATATTATTCTTTCTATCTTTTAAACTCTTTCATATTTATTCTCTTTTGTATTCCTCTCAGTGGACCAAATTTATTATTGGAAGGGCTGTTGTTATCTATGCCGATCCTGATATCTCGAAAAGGATAAACTTTTCTCTCAGATATTCATATTAACTTCATATTTCTTAATTTTAGACATTAAATTGGATGATGTGGAATAATTAGTTATGATGTGTTGAGCATCAATTTGTATATATGTTATTTTTTATTTTTTATTTTTATTTATTACATCAAAAGCATGCATGAGCTAGCAAATCATTAAAATCTCTATCTTGTTAATGCTAGCATCTAATGATTTGCTTTTTTTCTTTTATATGTTGAAATATGTTATAGTTTTTATAATCATCCTAATTGGTTTATGTCACTCAGTGTCATTTTATTATCTTGATTGCATTCCTATACATAATTTTTCTAGTATATTTTCTTTTTGTATCTATTTTTTAGATTTCAATTTGTTAAGATGCTCACTCATAGAGATGCTACATCGATATGCTACTTATTTTTTTTATATATATGTAATTTTTAAACTTATAAAGCAGATTTATAAAATTATATAATTTATATTTTTAATATAATATAATTAATTTTTTATTTATAATTATATTAAATAATTATTATTTTATTTATAATAATTTTAAAAAATAATTTAAAATAAATTTTAAAATATTTAATTATAAATTTTTTAAAAAAATAAAAATTATTAGCAACACATTAGCGATGGCACTACCATCGTTAATAATTTTTTTAAAATTTTAATTAAAAAAATAAAAAATTATTAGCAACGGCATTAGTGATGGTTAAGCCATCATTAATAGTTTTTTTTTTTATTTTAATTAAAAAATTTAAAAACTATTAGCGACGGCAACACTGTCGCTAATTATCATTATTAGTGATGGTAATTCTGCCATCACTAATAATGGCAATTAGTGACTAGGATATTTTCATTGGATTTTTAGTGATGGCTTACATTAGTGATGACAAACTGGCTATTAGCGATGGTAATTAGCAGTCACTAATAGTCAATTTTTTTGTAGTGCTAACATAATTAACTGCTTCTTCAACTTGATTATTTTTATTATAAAAATATATAGAGGAATAATGTCTATATTTTTTATAAGTATAACATTGAACCTTAGATTTATACCTCTAACTTTTTATATCTGATCTCCCATATCTATTATTTTGATTTACTTTATCTCTGCCTCGTCCTCCTTTTCCACTACCATGACCTCGCTCATAGCCTCTATAGTAACCTCGACCTCTACCATGGCTCTAATTGCTTGGGTTTCCATCACCCTTTGAGCTTTCCTGTGCTTTTTTTAATAAGAGCTTTATTTGAAGAGCATGTTCCAGTACTTCCTGCTTCTTCTTATTGATGCGATGCTCGTAAGCTTACAATGATCCCATAAGCTTATCTACCAACATTTCTCAAGATCTTTCGATTCTTCAACAGCTATAACAATATAATCAAATTTATCATCTAATGATCGCAAAATTTTTTCAATTATCTGGATGTCTTCCAACTTCTCGTCATTCCTCTGAAGTTGATTTAGGATCATCAGAAGTCTAGTGATATGTTCGAGATACTCTCAGATTTCTTCATCTGTAAGGTTTCAAATTCTCCTTGCAGCATTTGAAGGCAATTTTTTTTACCTTATCAATACCTTTATAGGCCTTTGTTCTTGCGGCAGAGATCTTCTCAAAATTGGTTTCATATATGCCTTGATAGATGAGGAAGAGTAACCTTGTCTTTCCTCCTTGAATCTCATAGGGTATCGTGTTCCCCCACCTGTAGCGTCGAATCATCTTATCATCTTAAGGCTCAACATAGCCTCTTTGACCACCTCTCAGATGTCATGCGATCCAAGTAGGGCCTTCATTTAAATGCTTCAGTTTTCATAATTCTTCTTCATGAGGCGTGGTACTTCAAGCTGCATACCATTCGTAATCTCGATTTGGCTGATACTAAATTGATAAAAGAAGAAATCTTAAAATAAGAGAAAAGAAGGGAAAAAAAAAAAGAATGAGACCCTGAAGGAATGAAACAATCAGACTTTTTTTACGAAAATAGGATAACAACCAACTCTATTAAGATAACATCCTTATCTCTATCTATCCATAACTATCCAACTTGAATTTCTAATTCAAATTAAGTTTATCTTATCAACACTATCAAGATAATGAGACCAAGTGTTGAGATACTCATCTGAATTGGGTGCTGGTGTATTTGAAATGAAGGGAACCATAGAATCTATCATTTTGAGGCAAAAGAAGCCACCCTTACCACAGACCTCGCTTCCTTCCTACTGTGAGAATGGATGTCTTCTTTGGATAATAGCAACATCCGCACCTCACTTCTAAAGCTCAACCATCTTAATATGCCATCAATGATCCGACGCTATACCTTCAGTGAGTTGGGAGAAGGAGAAAATACCAAGGGAAAAGGCAAGCTCTCCAAACATGGGAGACTAACTCCACAACGGGATAGGGTCATGCAAAACTCACCTCTTTCAAAGCTGAGCAAACATGTGAAACTACCTTCAACTATGCACAGCAACAAGCTGGGTGGGAAACTAGGCTATATTAATTGACACCCCACCAAAGGTTGGTCGAGTATCTTGTGGGTCACTAACCTCTTAGGCATGGATTCTCTGCGATATCGTGATGCACTGCATGATGCGGTGCATCACACACACCATCCATCGTATGATGGATGGCTGCACGTGACCGTATGTGTGTTGTCCATCGTACGATGGATGGCGTGCACCATGCACTGCATCATGTGATGCACTGCAGAGGATCCATGCACCTCAATCAAACCCTTGGGGATAGTGCCTTACTTCCTCTAAGTTCTTCTATTAAAAGAAAAATCATCATCTACCTCCATGACATGGCTTAGTAAAGGATTGTTCCAAATTATCAGGACGACTTCATAATTAATGTTAAGAAGATATATATAAAATATATTTGAAAAAAGTGAAAGAAATTACATACTTTTAGAATTCATCTAGTTTATTCAACATCTGAATATTTCTCCTCAATCTTTCACTTCATTAGGATATCCAATCCTAAACTTTTAATATTTTATCCTATTTTCATTTCATTTTTTAAAATATATAATCAATGAGTGAAGCACTATTTGGGTTGGCAGGGTGACTATGGGTCCATAAAAATAAAAAAATTAGATGTGGATGGTTTTCTTTAAACTTGAATAGAGACGATTTAGGTATATATTGAGAATTTTTTGCCAGCCCTAACCCATTGTTATCCCCACCAAAAAGATCATAAAATTGATATTTAGAAAATTATAGATTAAGATGACAAACTTTAGACAACCACTCAAAGACTGAGTTTGCACTAAGATTTGGCTTAAATCAAGGGTGATGTCAATGTTCAATACCTATCATCTTTGTTGATATGAATTGATTTTAAAATATAGGCCGATGGGTATACAAATATTTATCAATATTCTTCTATCACAATTTATTTTTTCTTAAAAAAAGAGTATTTAGTTGATAGATGAAAATCAAAGTTTGAAAATGGTTGGTAATCCAAGATCTACTATGCTAGTCGAAATTCCAGTATCTCGAATTTATAAGACTTGTTTAATTCATTAGAATTTCTTTCTAGAAAGTTACTTCTTGAATATATGATTTTAGCATGCTTGATTGGCCATGAAAAAGTAGCTTATTTCAGAGTGATCTATGTTTGGTTGAACATTTATTTTTCAATAAAAATTATATAAAATACCTATTATACCCTTAATAGATATAAAATCATATATTTTTACTTCTAAATTTTATATAAATAGTAATATATTTATATTAATATAAATATAATATCAATATATTATAATATAACATTAATCATAATATTTTATAATATTATATAATACTAATATATGTATTAATATTATATTAATATTTAATATAATAAATTTATTAATATATATCTAAATATAATACTAAATTGATATAAATATTAATATATTAATATAAATATTAGATTGATATTAATAAATATATTATGTTCATATAAATATTTAATTAATATTAATATATTATAATATTAATATAATATAAATTATATTATATTATATTAACATAAAATATTAAAATTGTAGTCATGAACTTAAAAAGATATTTTGGAAAAAAAAAAGGATCATCAATTTTTATCTCATAGAAAGTCCCAAAATCCACCTCTTCCATAGATTCAACTCTCCACAAAATATGAAAAATATTTTCTCATGACAAGAGCTTTCCATCCTCTTTTCTCTTAAAATTCTAACCAAACTAGATGACTCCTCTCTACTTTCTAAGAATTGCTTCCTCCCTCTATTTTTGTGAATCAAACAAATCCATAATAATGGCCAAGATTTTGAAAAATCTTATATCATCCTTGGTTCACATTTCATCTTAATGAAGATGAACTGATATCTTTATTCATCTCAATCGTCATCACCCATCAAGATAATTGACGTCTCAATTTTTAAAATCCTAATTTGCATCTTTTAATTCAGGACATTATTGCAATATTTTTTTCAAGCAAGACTATAAAACTTCTTATATTCATTTATGCAGGATCTTTTCTGTATTAAAAAGAGCATTTGGGAGGTTCTTTAAGTCTAGCAAATATTATTTGATCCCAAATAAAATTTTATTATATAACAATCATCGGCTGGGTACTTTCGAAAAAAGAATACTTAACATTTTGGGATCTTTGTAATGCCTCAAATTTCTCTCTTATCTTGAAAAACTTCTTTCTCTAACAAACTTATTTCTCCTCTACCACTCTAACAAGTTCATCCACCTCCAACCTCTATCTCCTATTTTAATTTTTATGTTCTTATTTATCTAAAATTATTTATTATTTTTACCTAATTTATTTTTAATAGGTGTGCATAGAGAATATCCACATGCTAGTATAAATACATCTAACACGGGTGTTATATTTCATGCGACTTGTCTTACAAACCTGTAACTTCTCTTATTTTTCATGGAAATCTAGATTATTTCTTATCAAGTGTTTTTATGTAAAATACTTAATAAGAGTCCAAGTTGAACATAGTTTTAATTAAAACACACATTCATATTTTTATGGAAATCCCATTTTTGTCTTTAATGGAAATCTCAATTAACAGTCCAAGTCAAAAGTGTTTCTATGTAAAATACCCAATAAAAGTCTAAGCCATGCTTTCCCTTATTTTTTTTTCTAGTTTTTTCTAGGAACTTCTTTCAATTTTCTTGATTTTTTGGAGAGCGGTCTAACTTTTTCTTTCTTTCCATTTAATAGGCATAATAGAGATGCTCTTCTTTTCTTTCTTTCTTTTTTTTATTTAATATCTCGATCTCCATAGCCTTGCTTGGTTGCTGGAAGATACTATTGGTCAGATGAGATCTTCTAGCAATGAATTATAATTACATTGATGCATTTGAATTCAAAGCGGTAGAAAAAGATAGAAAAGCCCAAAACATAACTAACTTCTATTTCTTCATTCGGTTAACTATCCTTGAAAATTAGAGACATGCAATCACCAATGGCCTCAAACTCCATAAACTTCCCATTTTTAATGAAAGTTCCTCATCGGAAGATCTTGTGTGCAATAAAATCTTCTAACATCCAAATAGATCCAATGTTCTTTAATTTGTTTATAGTGTTTCACGAGGATTCTAAGCTATGAAGAGAATCAAGATAATGCTTCCATTTTAGCCATTTGTGAGATTGAAGCATTAAATAATCTTTAAGATTTTTTTTTAGCAGCTTCAATTAATGTATTTTGATTATGCTTTAGTTTTCTCCTAAACAGTGCACCAACTATTGAACTCCGCTATCAATCATGTACCATTATGTATTTGGCTTCTTAGTTTGCATTATTTATAAATACATTCTAACATATTTATACAATTATATCAAGTATATTACCATGTGTGAAGTTAGTCTAGACAGGATGATGAGGGTTCCAACCTGATGATATGTGATATAATCAACTATCTTTAAACTAGTTACCGCAAAAAAAAGAAGTAAAAAAATATCATTTAATAGTGTAAAGATAATAGATCATATCTGATGACTCAAGTAATCAATGTAAAGCCTTCCATTATTCATTTTCAATGATAAGTGCTAATACACTTGCAAAAGTATATTATATTTACTTCTCTCAAATCCAAAAATCAAAGATTCATCTCATTCTTCATAATCTATACCATTAAAGGACTTAGAAATGAAGAAGTTATCCATTTTGGTCAACAAAAACTTATGCATTAAGTAAATACGACAATAAATAGTAACACAATTGAATATTATCTATACTATTAAAAATATCTAGAAACTAAAATTTATATATTTTCATTTATTTAGCCTATTATGATACCATGCTTACTATAATCTAATCTTCAAAATATAAAAAATATAAATTTACTATGTTATAAAACATATGAAATATAATTCATCTAGTGAAAATTCAATTTACATGCTCTGTCATGTATTCTCGAGTAAAAAGAAATAATAACTTTTGCATTTATATCAGTTTAGAATGACCCCTATATACATCTAATTGTTGTAAAGTCTATCCTTCATTTTATATATTATTGCAATGTCACTTAGAGACTTCTCTATTCGAGCTAGAGATGTCATCCAGTGCCTATGTGGCTAGTTACCTGCTAACACAGTTATTTTCTCCTTTTTTTAGAGTAGATAGAAGCTGACATAGATGAAGGGGAGTAACAAAATATCCTTTATTATGTGAACTACATGTGTCAGTCCTTTTTAGTCGAAGGATTTTTCACCTTTTTTTCAACTTTTCTTCATTACTTTTACCATCCCTTTCAACCAAATTCCTCCTTATGATATGTTGTTTTGTTTAGAGTGTTGCTCTGGAGAAGTTGGAATAGAGGTTTCACTCCAATCTTCAAATTGGATTTTTTGGAGATTATTCCATTTCATCAAATACAATAAGCAATCGAAATATTAAAATGTAGGGGATATATATGTTATAATAATCTGAACATTTATTGATGATTTATATTATATTTCATTTGCATTTACTTGAAGTTTATTCTTGATGATTTGTATATATGATTTTTCAAATTTAGGGTTTGTATAATTAGATTTTTTTATTCGCATGTTCACGACGTGTAATGAATTATTTGTATTGATTTTTTATTCTTTTGCATGTACTTTGATTGCTATTACAGGTATTTGTTACATTAAAGAGTTGTAGAATATTAAATCAATAAATATTGTAGACACTGTGATCACTATGAGCAATGTAGAAAATATGGGTACTGCAAGCACGATTAATTCATATAATATTAAATTAGTGTACTCATACTTACACAAAATATAATTTATTCCACTCCAATATTAGTGCTTAGCATGTGAATGTATTGCTTGTTTTGACTTCATATATATGTATATTTCTTTATATCACTGTTTTTGTATTCTCGTAGTTACGTCAGATCCTAGATAGTGTGGTTTCTTTTTGAGTGCATCATGGATAGATGTTTTAATAGGCTTCATAAGAGGTACATTAATGAAAAGTTAGGATTTTATTATAATTTTAAAAAAGATTATGTTTCATATTTTGAGATAGAGGGTATTGTAGAATATTTTGGATAAGGAGATCGGTCATATTATTTGTTGCAATATAAGCCAATTCAAATTCATTTAGCCTATTAGAAATGATAGAGACTGTATGAAGATGCTTGCATGCCATGAAGGTAGGAAGTGGGTCGATATTTATGTTCAGTCTAGTTAGTCTTTTGGTTAGAGTTGAGTAGAGAATTTTAATATCATTAGAATCTTAATGTACCTGATAGGGACCTAAATGAGCCAAAAATAGATAAATTACACTTAGAAGGCTCTAATGTTAATGAAGCTGATAATGAAGAAAAAGGTAATACTGAAGAAGAAAAAACTAAAAGGGAAGAAGAATATGATATTGATAAAGAAGCTGAAAAAGATGTTGAGGAAGCAGATGAAGGCGGCAGTGATCCAATTAGGGAGTGAGGAGGGTGAGCAATATACTTTACTGAAGAATCAAGTGAGAAGGAAGATCTATTTGAAGTAGAGTCTAAGGACACAATTGGAGCACCTTCAGTTGGTCCTAAGAATGGTTCCAGGAGTCAAGTTAAGGAACAAAAGGGAGGAGAACCTATTGTCAGTGAAAGCAAGGATAAAAAATCTAGTGAAGCTATAGATGAAAATATTCAATGAGTCCTAAATGATGAGCTATACTCCGCTACCTTCAAATGATGATACACCTAGAGGATCCAAGGCTATTGAATTTGATGCAACAATCATGGATGATCTTTTATATATAGGGTTGTTATTCAAAGATGTTTATTAATTCAGGGAAGTATTAAAAAATTTCACAATCAAGTATGGTAGGGATAAAACATTCATCAAGAATAAGAAGATAAGAATAACTGCAGAGTGCAGGCAGAAATATGAGTGAAGGCTTCTGCTTCCAAAGTTACTGGGGAGATGTTCTTTCAAATTAAGATATTTCAATATTTTCATAACTATGAAAGAAGGTTCATGAATAAATAGGTCACGGCAAAATAGCTAAGTAAGAAATATGTGGAGAATCTGAGTTTGATTCTGATTGAAAGATCATAACTTTCAAGGATCAAGTTAGGAGAGAATATCGTGCAGTTGTAACAAGACACATGATTTATAGAGCAAAAAGCAAGCTGTGGAGGATGTACATGGAGATAATAGGGAGCAATATGCCGGAGTTTGGGATTATGCTAAGACTTTGAGAAAGCATAATCTTAATAGTTGGGTAAAAGTGGGTGTAGATAGACCTAAGAGGACTTTACATCCTAAATTTTAAAGATTGTTCATATGTCAAAAGCATAGAAGTAGAGGTTTCTAAGAGGGTGTAGGCCCTTTATAAGTTTGGATGGGTGTTTCATAAAAAAATAAATTTAGTGGATAGATTTTAAGTACACTAAGAAAGGATGACAATAATAATTTCTTCCCTCTAATGCTTACAATTATTGAAGGTGAGACAAGAGGCTCATGGGAGTTCTTTTTGGAGTGTTTGTTGGACTACATTAGCATAGTAGAGCAACATGGATGGATTTTCATATCAAATAAACAAAAGATATGCACTACTTCTCTAGTACTTGATATTTTTTATATTAATGACCTCTAATTTTTCTTGTTATTTTGTATGATTTAAAAGAGACTTTTGATAGTTTAGTTTCTACAACAAAATAGAGAATATATATACGGGGCATATGTATGCCAACTTCAGGGATTGGGGCATAGAGGCAAGGTTTTGAAAGATGATATGTGGGAGGCAACATGTGCGTACATAAACTTTGATTTTAACAGGGCTATGGACAAGCTAAAAATGATAAATAAGTTAGCTTATGATAATGTAACTGACATAAGGAATGAGGCATGGGCAAGACAAACATTCAACCTAAGGAGCAAAATTGATCTAGTGATGAAAAACTTATGCAAGTCTTCTAATTATTACATACTGGAGGTAAGGGACAAGCCAATCCTCGTAATGGTGTAGTGAATTAGAATTGCCCTTATGTAGAGATTTTAGATACAAAGAGATGGAAATAAATGCATGAAATGAGAAATCACATCAAATACATGAACAAGACTTGAAGAGGAGAAAGCAATCTCAAATTTATGTTTACCTACCTATACCAAATCAGTTGTGGCAATAGGACTTTTTGTGTTAACTTAAACAGATACTCTTGTGGCTATTACAAGTGGAAACTCATAAAAATTCCTTGTAAGCATGCAATTACTATAATATATTAGCCATTATTATAGGAACTTATATAAAAACTTATGAGACTATGATCTATCCTATGCCTAATGAGGAACAGTGGATGAATACCAATTTTGAACCCCTTAAGCCTCCTACAGTGAAGAACCAACCTAAGAGACCAAGAAAAGTAAGAGAGGTCTTAAAGAGTCTAAAAAATAGACTAGAGTGAGATTGAGGTATCATTCTGTGAGGTGCTCAAACTATATGCAAT
Organism: Elaeis guineensis; assembly: GCF_000442705.2. Lineage (NCBI taxonomy): Eukaryota > Viridiplantae > Streptophyta > Magnoliopsida > Arecales > Arecaceae > Elaeis > Elaeis guineensis. The sequence goes on from NC_026000.2 coordinate 123,280,355, forward strand.
ATGAGCGTAATTACAATATCTATAAGAAGCCAAGAAGATCTAACCTAAAAATTCGAAAGAACAAGAAGAAAAAAGATAGGGAATCAGATGTTAGTAATAACTAATGTTCTTTGTTTGTTATGTATCCTATTATCTATTTGTTATTTATGCAAATGTGTCAAATGGCAGGTTGGAGGTGGAAGTAATAAGGTTAACCCTATGTATGTGGAAAATAGTAGTGGGTTTGATATTGTGTATCAAGTGAGATCTAAACATTATATATCATCTTGTAAACAATTTAACAATCACTAACATGATTTAACTTTATTTTATAGGAACTTGAGATGGATGGGAGATCCAATTTAAATATTAGAGGAGGTGGTCATATGAGAGATAGTATTGCACTAAGTCTAAGCATACCATGAGATCATGCAGACATTCTATTAAGTCAAGGTAGTGTTATATCCACATAAAAGTTCAATACACAAGATTCTAAAAAAAGACTGGCTATTATTGTCTTCATATTTAGACTTCTATATTCGGTGCATTATTATATTTGTCTATTCTATTTCCATATGTGGAACTAAATATTGGTACATAGCATTGAACAATTAAACACCAAGAGTTACATCCTTACCATTGAAACACAATAAAATTAAAACTAGAAATGAATAAGCAAAAGATTTCAAGGGAAATAATTTTTCATTTTAGAATGTAATCAAAACACAAGCAATTGATTTCCATTGCCAATCCTAACAAGCTTCATCATAAGTTGACACATTCTTATGGTAGCCAATTTTAAGAAATCGGTATATTAGGCCTATATGCTAGGATAATCACAATAATTGTGATCATCCAAGATTAGACTACAATCTATTGTATCTTCTCTCTCTTATAAACTTTGTTCCCTTAAAACACACGATTTTTTTCATTAAGCAAAATGACTTTCCAATAAAGACTTGTCTCTTTCTATATTTTTCTTCTCAATTTCAAACATTCACTTCTCAACCTCCAACTCATCAATTTTCTTCTAAAACTTATAATTATCTTGAGTCCACATCCGATCCACTCTGAATCTCACCACTAAAAGTAGCTGCAACATCCTGAAAAAGTTACAGATAATCATGGTCTTAATTCTTCTTTTCTTTCATATTTTTCTATTACAATGAAAAATTAAATAAATCAATTTTCTTATAAAATAATTAGGGCAAGTCTAAAACCCCCTTTGCTCCATTATGATGCCTTCACCATAACTGCAAGATGGAAACAACGAATCTTTAAACCTCCGCTGCCAAAACCAGATGTATCCCACGCTAAATTTATGAGCTTGAAGAACTTTCTTCCAATGAAGAGAGATCAAAAAGGAGACAGCTTGAAGAACTTTCTTCCAATGAAAGAGAGATCAAAAAAGGGACACAGAGAGCCAAAGAGACCAAGATAGTGAGAGCCAAGGAGATCTTAATTGGTTTTTCGCAGAAACTTTGGAGCCAATTGAGATTTCGGATGCTCGAACTAAAAAAATCCTCATCAGATTCAAAAACATCCTTAAAGAAACTAAAAAAATCCACATCATATAACAATATCAATAGAAATAGAGAACCAGCTAGCCTCGTAGGCACCGAATCACATCTCTAGCTCCAAACGAGAGATTTCTGGATGACACTGCCACAATATGTAAAATGAAGAATGAATAATACAGCAATTGGATGCATAACAAATATTTACAAATGGATATAAAATGAAGGGATTTATTTTTTTTACCCTACATTCTACTCTAAAAATATATTTGATACATTTATTTCTATACTAACTCGACATATAAATTAAGAATCATCTAAATATTTAAGTTTGATTTCTAAATATTTTTTATTATTTCATATCAACTTCAATAATTTAAATCTTCAAACACCATCCAGAGTGCGGAACAATCCTTTCGTATCCCTCTTCCGCTTTCGAAGAAAGATAGCCAGCCTCTAGTTAGTCATCGGGGAACCAAAACAGATAAAGCAATTGCACCACAAGTCAACAGGAGCAAGACAGATGGTAACAGTTGGGATTAGCTTGCTATCCAGGAAGCTCCAAATAATGAACTCCATGCCCACATAGAAGCAAAAGTCAATCTTAACTCAGCTCATTACATAAAATAAAATATAAGATCTTATTAAGCACACATTGATATCTTATCTAAACTTTGATGACCTATCTCAGTGGAAACTATGGAACATTGATTGCTCCATATTGCACAAGACTACAAGCAAAATCAGTCATCTGCAAGGAGCTATTCCGATAAGAGTTGTTTTGGAAACTCATGCAGCAGCATCAACTTTCTGAGCTTTATTAGATTGCCCGCTGGCAGAATCTGTTTGGCGAGAACGCTTGCCACCAAAGTGCTTCCCACCTCTACGGCTTTTACCCCCTCTGTCACAATGACATTACATCTGATTAAAGCTTTTGTTAAGGTGTAGTAGCTCACTGTAAAGGAATTTATCCTCAAATTATTTACTAATGGAACGCAGACAAGGTGCATTACCTTCCTTTGCCGCCTTTATTTTCCCTGGATCTCTCCTGGTTACCACGAAGCAAGCTCCAGTACTCTTTTTCAGCCTCACCTGAAACCAAAGCATCAAAAGAAACCGGTATGAAAGCATATTATGGTTTCAATAGTTTGGATTTTTCAAAATAAAATATAAGCTTTTCAATGTTCGAATATTTCTAATGGCAAAAGATCATGTATTATTCTCTCATTGTATATATCTTTTTTCAACAACATTCTATATCTAGTATATCAATATGATGGTTCATATATCGGGCATTATGAAAAAAAACCAAAGTCCATCATGGGAACCCATTCATGATTTTTATCAAAAAGAAAAAAAAAAAAAAGATTTTTAATGTTTGAATTTACCTAATCATATGTATTATTCCCTCGTATATATCCTTTTTCGACAACATTCTAATAAAGCAATGTAAGTCAAGTCCAGCATGGGAAAACATGAATGTTTTTATGCTAAAGCAGTAATCCCCATGTTTGCATTGCCATTGTGTAATGGAGTTGCAATTTCTTGCCCATATCAGTAAGCATTAGCATCAAGATTGATGCCTGAATAGCTTATACACCTGAGTCCAGCAAATCTAAAGACCCAAACCCTGGAAGGTACACAGGCAGCAATATTTATGAAAATGTACGGCAACATCTAATAAAAGGCAGAGTAAAAATTAATGAGTAAGGTATTTTATCGCTCTTGAATAATGGAGGACTTATGAAAAGAATTTTAAGGCACAGGTATACCAGTCAGAGCTTCTAAGGTAGCAATATAATTTTTCACGATCAAGCACCCTCATCAGCAAGCACTGCTACTGCACGGGCTTTTGTAGCTGCATCAGGATCCTCAAAACGAATATATCCTGATTCTTCTCCCATTCTATAATCAATAAACTTCATAAACAAAAGAATCAGATAAAGTTTACAGCACAGACAAAGAAAATAATATCTATCTATATATATATATATATATATATATGGGAAACATGAACTTCTAAGAATATGTAAAGCAAAAATATTTCCCTAAGTATTACGATTTAATTCCAAGAATACCAAACAAACTTCATCCTACACATACGCCTATTCCTAGAGCAAAGAACATAGATTGGGGTCTCAGCCTGCATTATGGCTCATGTAAGTTCAGCTCTCCTCGGTATACCAATTTAAGAAAGACTCTAAGCTTACAAAGTATCCCAATCCCAATCCCCTTCTGTTTCCAATTCTTTTTCTGAATTTACTCATATATTTCCTTTGCCTCCAGATGAAACCAATGTGATTGGATATGATAGGCGCTCATCAGAGTCTTTGAACCCTCTTCTAAACCTTGCCGGCACAAATTCCCTACCCAGTGCATGAGAACCCCACCACTGTGGGGCCTTGGAAGGGTACTAGACTACTAGCTGCATGAAAAACTGGAGGATATAATAGTTGCCACACATCGAGAAAGCAGAGAAGTGCACAAGGCCACAACAAAACAATTTTGATATAGCAGGGAACAAAAAAGATTGAATCTAAAAAATACCTTAACAGTTCCAAATTTCCGGAAGACCTGTTTCAGATCCTCCCGTGTAACTATAGTCTTGCCTGATGAAACATTGGTACCACCATCTTTACTCTCTTGGGCAGTAGCATCAGAAGCCACTTCTTCACTTCTTGCACACGATTCTCAGAGGCATCATCTGATGACTTGTCTTCATTGTTTTTAACAGTTTCTAACATCTTCCGTTCATCATCTTCATTTACACTTCCTGTGGAATTTGGAACTTCTTCTGTTTCACAACCTTCAGCAGTACGAGCCACCTTGTCAGCACCTTTTGTTCTGTAGATTCATCATCTTGCATACTCTTCAACTTAAACGCAATTATTAGGCCTTTTGGATAGCTATCATCAGATATAACCCATAAAAACATCACATTTAGATTGAAAATTATAAATCAAAATAAGTAGGTAAAATGAGACTGCTAAGAGAGAACTGCAGATATTTACCTTCCATTTGAAGCATTTTTGTTCGAGCAAACATTTTCAAATTCTCCCTTCTTTTTCTCTCTTTCAGCATCGAATTCCTTTCTGCATTACAGAAAATATAAAAGTAAATGCAGAGTAACACAGTTGAATCACACCTCACATCCCTAACTTGATAGAGAATGTCCTGGAAAATGATGTATGTAATTCATCATGAGAACAACTTATGCAAAAACCCATGAAACGCAAAGCACGAATTTTCTGAAAGAATCTCTATGCATAAGCTTACTGGTGCACTAACATACAATACATGCAAGATGATAAAACATTATCATTTCTTTTTACTGCGAACTATGCATTGTGCATACAAATTATGCGCTTCATAACCAATTGGAGGTTTTGTTCAACTTAATCTTTCACTCTCCTTCAAGCAAGTGGTTCATCTGTTTGGTGTACCGTCTCCTTTCATCTTGTGGGATCTCATCAATGGATGAGGAACTTTCTACATATGATCATTTTTTTCTCTTTGAAATCTTAAAAGCAAAACAAGGACCTGATGTAAGTTGTTAACTTGAGATTTCATCGTCCTAAGTTGATCCAAATATTTTTCAGTTTTGTAACAGTGTACCAGGTCTGTAGTCATCATCAAACTTTGTTCAAACTAATTGCAGCAGTTTTTATTAATCTCATTGCTCATCGGTCCTTTAAGGGCTGCTTCTAATGTAATTACAAACCTTTGTAATCCTTTCATAACTCATATCCATGAGAGCCGGTCTCTCGCTCCTCATTTCAGAGTGGTATTCCATACCGACTGGAACCGGCGATACCCATACCAAACCGTATTGGCGGGAAGCCAGTCCGATTCAGATAGAATTTTCAGAAAATGGACTGAACCGGACCGAACCGATCAGTTCAGTAAGGTATCGACCTGAACTACTCGATACCGGGCAATTTGGTCCGATTCGGCCCGGTTCCCTTTTTTTTAAGCCGGTGGGTGGATTTTTTTTTTTTGATTTTTTTATTATCGGTACGGTATGGTACCAAACGGCAACCGACATGGATTCCGGTACTGAGTCCGCGAACTTTGTTTCAAACCCTTGAACATATATCAAAGCAACTTTGCTTAAGGGAGTCTCCAGACATCTTTGCTCCAGATGCCATCATTGTGAAAGCTCACAAAATGGAATTTATTTTGTTACATAACATCTATATATCAACAAGGTACAACATGGACCGGTGAATTCCAGGCCAGGATCATGGATCCTGATTTAGACATGAGTGCTATTCTGGACCTTAAAATCAGGTTCGGTTTCCTAAACCAGGAATAGAGTAATATGATGGAATGGAAATTTTAATTCTTACAGATAGTGAGTGCTAGAAGGTGGGGGGATGGAAAAAGACAAGATCCTGAAACATCAAAAGAAAGTGAGCATTACAATTTTGATGAGATTTATGTATAATTATAAATTATATGAGGAGAAGACAGACTGAAAGGTCTCAGGAGGTTAGTTGTAGAATGCAACGGAATAAATATCACATATCAGTGGGCAGATGTTAATTTTTGGTTAGTGATGAAAAAGGAACCTCTACAGGTTCCATGATTTGCCAAAATAATGAAACTCCGAAAACAGTCCTATTTAATAAAATTAATAATTTAACTTAGAACACAAAACATGACCTTTTAGCAAGAGAATTTGTAACTAGATAAATTTTCATCAAAATGTGATCTAACATGGTAATAGAGAACAAAAATCATGCCCTGTGAGGAAGTACACTGATTCATTTACAAGAATAGTTGTTAAGACTGCATTCTGGACATTGATATGTATCTTATCATATAGAATTATATAACTTTGGATCCTCAGCAATAGAATCCACAGCATTTGCAACTTGATGGCTATGTGTCAACCTAGTATTGAGAATTTACTGGTTGCAACTTAAGGGTTATGTATCGACCAGTATTGAGAATTCACTGGCATGGCATGTTCTGTAGCATTTTGATCAACACACTCAAATACAAAGGATATTACCAAAATGGAATCATAGATTTTATTCCAAATTTTCGCAAACTATTTTACATTTTTTTTTTAATGTTAAATCTTACATGCGTAATATAATTTGCTGGCATTAATCTGTAATTTTGATAGTAGTATTGACAAATATAGGAAATACTTGTTTGCTCTCCAAACATGTTTTCCTTAGTCAAATCACAAGGCCATGGGAATCTGATTAGCACCTGGCTCACAATGAGCTTGTAAACTATTGAGAATAGTTCTGTTGGTTTAGCAACTTAACATATACAGTTTAAGCTCAGACCTTTGTCAAAAGAGAAAAAACCATTATAAGCCTTATCAATAGGAAAAATAGTGGTCAAATAGTCAACAAACATCGAAACACACAAGTTGAACATTCACACCCTGTGAGGACGTACACTGATTCATTTACAAGAATAGTTGTTAAGACTGCATTCTGGACATTGATATGTACCTTATCATATAGAATCATATAACTTTGGATCCTCAGCAATAGAATCCACAGCATTTGCAACTTGATGGCTATGTGTCAACCTAGTATTGAGAATTTACTGGTTGCAACTTAAGGGTTATGTATCGACCAGTATTGAGAATTCACTGGCATGGCATGTTCTGTAGCATTTTGATCAACACACTCAAATACAAAGGATATTACCAAAATAGAATCATAGATTTTATTCCAAATTTTCGCAAACTATTTTACATTTTTTTTTATGTTAAATCTTACATACGTAATATAATTTGCTGGCATTAATCTATAATTTTGATAGTATTATTGACAAATATAGGAAATACTTGTTTGCTCTCCAAACATGTTTTCCTTGGTCAAATCACAACACCATGGGAATCTGATTAGCACCTGGCTCAGCATGAGCTTGTAAACTATTGAGAATAGTTTCTGTTGGTTTAGCAACTTAACATATACAGTTTAAGCTCAGACCTTTGTCAAAAGAGAAAAAACCATTATAAACCTTGTCAAAAAGTCAACAAACATCGAAACACACAAGTTGAACATTCATAAAAAGCATATTCATATTCCAAGGTTAACCAAAGATTCCTACATTAGCAACAAATCCCACATATTCTTGTATCCTGAGAATCGCATTGACAAAATTGAGAATGTCTTCCTATGCATGACAGAACATTGTAAGATGACCATGATGAGTCCTACTGGCAGCCATGATAGATATCCTCTTCATCCCGCATCAAGAACATCTTGGAGCTAGAAAAAGATTCTATACGAAAATTACTGATTATAAGGCCTATTTTCCTAAGCCATATCTATACCATTTATGCATGAGGAATACCATTTTGTGCATCCATGCGTGCATAAACCAGTGCGGCCACCTGAAAACACTGTGATTGTAATTACCACAAATGAAGTGAAGAGACAAATTGTTGGGTCTAACAAGCTCTTGCATTACTTATGGATGCATGGCATCACCAAGCACATAAAGCATTTCTCCTTGTGTGAAGAATAATTTAACAAAAAAAAAAAAAACAACTCATGCAAAGTTGATTAACTTTCAAAATAGACAGCATTCCAGGTGTTTTGGCACTTCAAACACAATAGCATAAGAACCACCAAATCAATGGGATTATATGAAGATGCAATTGTTACATCATATAAAGCATATGCCATATTAGGACTCTTAAAACTCAACTAACAGCTTCTAAATACTTCACAAATTAAAGCTTACTTCAGTTTTAATTCTAGCTCTGCTCCCGCATACACAATGCTCTCCTTCAAAACCTTTTCTGCATCAGCTTCTTCTGAAAATTCAATTAAAGCAGTGCCACAAAAATGCCTTTTGTCTGCAACATGACGAGGTAGCCTCACACTGTTCACCTGCATGATTTAATTAAAAAAGAAATGGAAAACAATCAACACAAGATACAGACATTTGCACCTATCAGCATATCATCAATTTGAAGCACTTAAAAAAAAAAAAAGAAAGAAAGAAAGAAAGAACTTCCATTGTACTCTTTTCAATTGGCACCATAAATACAGCAAGACTGAGGAGAGAGGAAAATTACCAATCAGATTGATGATTTTTTCTGGGTGATTTCTATGTTGCTAAAAGATTGTCAATGAGCAAAAGACACCAGCAAAATACGTCTGCCAGTTGATAATTTTTAAGCATCACAGGCGACAAGTATTTGCTGGTTTAACTTGATGGAGAATATAAGATGCCTCAATGGACAAAGCAGCTTCGGAACAGTTCTAGATCACAAATTTGTGAATTAATTGGCGTCCCAAAAGGCCTCATCTTTGTAACACTTGGACATAGAACTATGATAACTTCTTTTATGAACGATGGCTTTCAATCAAAACCTAATCCCCCCCCAACACCACCATGCCCGCGCGCCCCCCCCCCCCCAAAAAAAAAGGGTATCGGCCTTTCCATATATACTAAGTCCATCAATTATCAGAAGTTACAAAAACATAATATGAAACTTGAATATGTAACCAAGATAGTATTAAATAACTGGAACTGATAATATGTATTGTGAGTTGATCTCAAACTGTGATGCAACTGGCAGTCAACAGTGGTCTATGATCCAGAGAGTAACTGTTCTGGTTCAATGACACTAGGAGTAAGAATAAGTCGGAATCACAGCTAGATCAAAGAAATATAAATCTGACATGACCAGGTTTCTTCAACAATAGTTTCTTTAAACTTCTTAGGAAAGATGGTGATCATAGATGTTCACTTAGTGATTTTTGTATGCTGTCTTCTAGAAAGCACATATTAGAACATTTGCAGATGCTAAATAATCTCCATCCCCCTATTAAAAACCATGATGCGAAAGTACACCCAACGACCTTTAAACGTCATACATTAATCTTTTTATAGTACAAAACATTACTAACCAAATTCAGCTCCATGGAGAAAACTCAGCTTACTATTTAACCATGACAAAGGAACTATTGCTCATTTGTGAAACATGTGCACTACAGATTTCTGAAGTCTAGTGGTTAGAATGATTAGATTTTAATCCATGAAACATGGTACAAGCTATGATTAAATATAGGGGTTGGGGACATTATTAACCATATTCAGCTCCATGTAGGAAAGTCAGCGTACTATTTAACCATGACAAATGGAATTATTGCTCATTTTGTGAAACATAGGGACGACAAATTTCCTAAGTCTAGTGGTTAGAATGACTTAATTTTAATCTATGAAACATGGAGCTATGATTAAATATAGGGGGCAGCAATTTATAGCTTGAGCCACCAAATCAACCTATAGCCAGGACCAGAATTGAACCAAGTGTCCAGGCCACAAACTTGGCTGGCTGAAATGCTTTCCAATCCTAGCCCAAGCTCAGACCCAGCCCAAAGCTCAATCAGGCCCGGCCCGACCCAAATAAGCCCTCGGCCAAAAAAGCTAGGCCCAACCAGAATTGGCTCAATTGATTAAAAATCTTGGTCCAATTAGGCAAATATGCTAACCCCGAAAGACTCATAGCAGAAGATCCTAACAACGAATTCAGGACAAAATGGGGCTGAGTTATAGACTCGGGCTTCGGTCAAGAAGTTGAGCTCGGGTCATGCCAAGCGCTAACCTATGCCAAATCCGAAATCTATTCAGGCCTAAGGGTGCAATCGAGCCAAGCCGAGTCGAATAGTTGGAAGCTCGACTCAACTCAAATTACTCGAGGCTCAAAACTCGGCTCGAGATCGATCGAGTCTTAATATCCCAAGCTCGAGCTCGATTCGATGAAAAATAAGCAAAACTCGAGATCGACTCAACTCGAATATTAATAGAGCCATACTCGAGCTCGAGTTTGAGCTCGAAATCGAACTTTATCCTACTAATAATATATGTATTAATATATATATATTATAAATAAAAATAATATTATTAAAAAAATATAAAAATTCAAGTAGGCTCACGAGCTTTCGAGCCGAGTATCTTGCTACTTGAGCTCGACTCAAAAAGCTACACGAACACGACTCAAGCTCAATAATAACCGAGTCGATTCAAGCTTAAGTAGCTCGTGAGCAGTTCGACTCGTTTGCACCCCTAATTCAGACTCTATTTTTAGGCCCCATACCGACCTAAACAGTCCCAAGCCAGGCCCAACGCCTAGCCAACAAGCCTCCAGCCAGCTCGGGCCCATTCCCAACTCTTCCCACAACTAACATGAGATAAGCAGGTTCAAGTTTAGCATAAACAAATTCAAAAATAGGTTAACCTGACTTGAGCCATTTATCAAATCGGTTGGGTTCTCCTTATCCATCTAACCCGTTGTGGCCCATTTAATAGCTAAATCAGAGCAACATAGTTACAACATGACCCATTTAAGATATGTTTAACCCATTCAAACCGTTTAAGGATCAATTACCACATTTAAAAGTTGTTTAACCTGATCTGACCTGTCTATTTAATATGTTATATAGGTTGGCTCGATTACCGATTTAATAAATAGGTCCAATTCAATTTAGGATTTTTGACCTATTTAATAAACAAGTTAGGTTTGGGATTTGACAAATATCCAGCCTGAAGCATATCTGACCTGATCCAACCCACTGGCACCCCAATTCACATATATAATGTCGTAGAATTTTTTTTGGTAAAAATTAGATAGATCAGAGCTATCCTAGTTTTAATGCATTCTGGCCAAAACCCTAGCTGTCCACATAAATATTATCTTGTTCTTTCACTAAATACATGTCTAAAATGTCATACACAATTTCAAAACAAGAAAACCTGCAAATGAAGTAGCTAGGCTTTTGCAAAGTAGTCTTAATGGGAAAATAATTAAGTTATCTTATGCTTGTTTTAGTATCACAAGGAATGGAGGTTTCAGCTGAGAAATTCTTTTGTCAAGTAACTGATAATTCAGGAGAACATGATTTATCAAATCAAGGTCTAGAATACATGATTTAGGATGGCAATGGAGTAATCATTGGAATCAAGTGATTTTCTCAAAATCTGTTCTATGGAGCTTGAAAGATGATGCGACAACAGAGTTTAATGTTCTCTTACTCAATGAGATTTCACTTAGAGGAATAACTGCAAAACTTACTAATAATATTATATCATTTTTAGAGTTGGCGATACTGGACAGTTTCACTTTCAACCTAACCAATTTAACCCACAAATGAGACAAGAAACTTGGTCTGCTTCTGGGATAGGTGGAATAAAGGTTAAATGGGTTTGGGACCAGCTGTTAATAGAACCCTTAAATATTTCTCTCCTTTTCGAAACAACCATGCCCTAAACTCTTGCACTGCAAAAAATAAATAAATAAATAAATAAAAGTATAGAAAAATAGTAAGGCATCCGAAAATATAGATGAAAACCCTTTTCCTAGATAATGTTATATTGCCATGTGTGCGCATGTCTGGTGATCATTAAAAACAATAACAGAATCTCAGACGTGGAAGACCTTGCTACCGATGGCAGATAGTGAGATCTTGGGTCAAGTGACACCTCATCACCGACCATATTTGAATTGCAACAAAGTTAGACCCTGCAAGTAGTGGTCGATCTTTAAATCACAGCACGGTCAAACTTCTCCACTGATAATTGATCTTCAAATATCAGACCAAACAAGAACTCACTACCAACAATAAACCTTCTAGGTATAATATAGCTTCAACATTGAGATAGGCAACAAGCCCTCACCTTAACATCTAATAAATTAGATCTTAGAAATGCAACATCTGACAGCTCAAAGCTTAAAAAAGCATCACCAAACACTCAATATCAGCACCTTGCATTGAGCAGTTCAGATCGCACAGGACAGGTCAGATACCAACAACCTGGTACACAATGAGTTAGACCTTGGACTCAGCATTAATGCTTTGGGCATTCAGAATCCAACAAGGCAGATTTCAAAACTAACAATTCTAGAACTTTGCCAGTAGATTTTATGTGCTAACTTGTTAGTGGGTTTTACTCCAGCATGCTAACCTCTTGGTAGGGTGAGCTGGATCTGAGTCCAGCATTTGGTGTTGGTAAAAGAGGTCAGCCCAACACACTGCCACCTGTGAAGATTGTAGGTCCCAGGTATTATCAGTATGTGGTAAACTGTATGCTCTGACAACGACTTTGAAATGGAAAGCTCTCACTCAGGTAGAGGCCTCTTGGAACAGAACAAAAATTAGGGATAGACTGCATCTAAATGCATTAATGCTCAACAATTCATAGGAAAATTTGGTTATGCTTGCAAAAGTACACCTCAAATCTATGCTTTGTGAAATGGGAGTGCCTCAAGTGTTGATGAACGGGCCTAAGAATTCAGTAGCAAGTAGCAAGGGTTTAAAGTAAGCAGCTTGTATCTCTTCCTTCCAAGAGATGAAAGATATCAGTGGGCTCCTTTGAGGGTGAGATGAGCAGATCTCTAAATTTCAATATCTGAATGGAGACACTACTTGGAATAGAAAGCTCTCACTCAGGTAGAGGGATTTTGGAAGAGGACAAAAGATTTATGGATAGACTGCATCTGAATACATTGATGCATGATAATTCATAGGAAAGTTTGGTTATGCATGCGAAAGAACACCTCAAAGCTTATGCTGATGCGAAATGGGAGTGCCTTGGATGTTGATAAACAAGCCTAACTGCCTAAGAGTTCAATGGCAAGTAGCAAGGGTTTAAGGTAAGCAATTGCATCTCTTCTTTCTGAGTTGAAAGATCTCAGTGGGCTCCTTCCAAGGGAGAGATAAGCAGATCTCTTACTTCAAATATCTGAATGAGTACGCTATTATGAAGGATGACCTCTTCCCTTAACAACCTTACACTTTTGCTTTTGTGCTTTGACTAAGTGACCAGCTAAATATAATCAAGGAAAAAGCTTTGGTTGGCCTGTGCATGAATGGGAGCCATATGAGGTTAAGCTTGCTCAGTAAGGATATTATAGAAAGAAGTAGGCACATTAAAACGTACGAATCATGCTCATGTCTGCTTTCATTTGCTCAATTAAAACATGATAACACAACTAGAATCTAGTGGTGAACAGGTATGACTAATAAGTAGAGGTGCTTTCCGAAGTATGCTGGTCGCTTTTGATGTTAGTATGACACTTGTCAAAGTTGTTTGTCCAGTTTCCAATGTGTTACTATAAAGTTTTCGAAACTTTTGCAATTGTAGTGGCTAAGCATATGCAAGCAAGGAACCTTTTGCTAAAGGTTGGACACTCCCAAACTATGGCTTTATTTAATAACCAGGCCACTAGTTGATTATTTAGAATCAATGATTCATAGTATCTAAGGGTTGAATGACATGAACAACTTGTTACAAAACAACACAACATCTCCTCAGTCCACTCATCGTAAACAAGCACCTTGCATCATTAAACAACATTTCTTAGCTTTTTGAAATAGACTTTCGAATGTGAGCTGAAAGAATGAAAACAACCCTCCTCTAAACCACATTGCTTCCTTCTTATACCAACAATGGTTGGATGAAACTTTCAGATGGTACAGATGCCCTACACCAAAAATATCTACTTGTCTTGAAATCTATAACATGGTTGGACAAGTCAGAAAATGATCTTTGTTAACATACCATGCTGACTCATTCTTCAGCCCTTAATGTGCAAATAAGCATTTTAACATTGTATCCTTCACAAAAGGCACTTTCTTGGACTTTACAAAAAGACTCATGTCTTTGATTTGCCTGCTCATTTCAATGACACCTGGCTAGTCAATTGATCAACAACGCCTGCCCTCTGGCATTACAAACAGATATCATGGTTAAAATTTAGAACAAACTATAGAAGAAATAAACATATCAACAAGGGAAAATTCTAACACATTGAATTTTTCACAACTCAATTAGTTGATCTTTCCCTACCCGTATATCATATTTTCTTAAAGATCTTTTGCGTAACTTGGATGGTGGTTCCTAACAGAGTCAACTTTTCAAACATTAATAACAATTAAAATTACCCCAAGCACTTCTTTTTGAATCAAAAAATATCGTTAGGCACATACATTTAGATCAGTAAAGTTCATGTAGTTGTATAATTGTTCTATTAACCACAAACTCAACCATCCTTAAACCTCAAAAGCCTAAGGCTGTCGTCGTGTGCAAATCTCAAAAATAGGCCTTGTCGCCCTCAAGCAAATCTTTCCCCTAACAAAAATTCCTCAATGTGCCTATTTAAAGTGACTCTGGAAGAATTAGTTCACCCCTGTCCTCATAGATTTCAAAGGGAAAACCATCTTGGTGATTATAACCAGGAACTACAAAGCAAGAGTGGAACATAACCACCAACAACTCAAATGTAAATAAGCACTTGGAAGGTAAACCTAAAGACATGATATCTAATAAAATCCAAGAACATGAACATCAAAAATACCTTGAAAATTAGCCATGATATCATCTTCATTTTTCTTCAAAGATTTTTCCACCAATCTATTCAAGGTTCCTCACAACTTGATGTTTAATGAAGTCCAAGAGATGAACATCAGAAATATCATGATAATTAGCCATGATATCAGCTTTATTTTTCTTCAAAATTTTTTCCACAATCTATTCAAGGACTTCATGTTTAATGAAGTCCAAGAGATCAACATAAAAGATATCATGATAATTAGCCATGATATCAGCTTTATTTTTTCTTCAAAGATTTTTCCACATCTATCTATTCAAGATACACATAAGAGTTCAAGATAGACAACCTTCAAACCAGCTGCACAAGATGGACAAAGGTCCCAACCATTAAGATGATATCAAGAGGCCAAGCCTCATTTAGAACGTACAAGCTTCATGAACATGACAAGAAAGGAAGTTCTATGACTTCCCCACCATCAACTAAAGCAACTGTACATCTACCCATCAATAGTTGAAAGATTTTGATATCTTACTTATGCTTCTTTTTACAACCGACATTGCCAATACCAGCACATGGCAAAAAGCAATTCTAGACCTAAGGAATTCACACAAATTGGGAGAAAAAAAATCATTGTATATTAAAAGCATCAAGAAAGCCAGAAATGCCAAAGCAAGGCAACATTACATTTATACAAATTATACCCTAATTTATTTGCAGTGAGTGTTAGGTGTAATAAACTATGGTTGGACAAAATCAGCCATAGGAGTGGACAAGCATTCTTTCATAGGCCACCCAATAGCCAGCTGTCTGCAAGCATAACTATATAATTCCTACCTACTCAAAAAGAGGTGTGATGCTTAATATAAGATAAAGCAATTCACTAAACAACCTAGACATGTGAGAATAGTAATACAAAATTCATGGATCACAGTGATAAAAATAAAAAAAGATGAGAATCTGTATCAAGTTTAAAATGCAACAAAAATCTAAATTAAACAACCATGCTGCTATCAAGCACTCAGCATTTAGGAATGCTGTGAAAAATACCTTCCCATGCTGTCCAAAGAAAGACTCTACATCTTCAAGCTTAACATCATAAGGCAAAGGGGATGCAGCAATAGTTCTTGAATCCACTTGCTCTATAACCTCCTCTGGCTTCAAAAGTATAGTACTTCTACCAATTCTCTTCCCTACAAAAAGTTCACAGAGCACATAAGAAGAGCATGTCTTAAGATGCTAGCAAGTGTAGATTAAGGATAAGAGAAAGTTCATATACCAAGCCTTAGTTAAAGAATGTTATAATTCAAAATAACCCCATCACCTCAGGTCAGGTAAGGAAAGAAATGCTTTTGTGTGTGAGCAGCAAATCCTAATTAACCCATTAGACCCGATATCCAAGCAACTGATCATAGGAGAAGGCTCATATTCAGGGACTTAAGAAAGCTAACATTTTACATAACAACCTGTAGGTTCAATCTCAAATAAGGAAAGAAATGTATTCATGTGCGAGCAAAAAATATTATCTTCATTTCAGAAAAAAAGACCTAGAAAGATCATCTTTGGTAATAATCTTTACAACTTCATAAACGGCACTTGTTATGACATTAAGCCCTGAAATAGCACAAAGCAACTTCAAGAAGATTGGAAAGCAGTTGCTTTTGAAAACCATAAGATGAAATAAATAAAAACCTTTTGCTTTCGAAAACCATAAGATGAAATAAATAAAAACCTTTCTTTTACCCAGTCAGGGAACGTAACCACCATGGACACATCACCTAAAACTCCTACCACCAGTACACATTAGTACTCATAAACAGTTTCACAAGAAACCCACCGTCTTCTGAGACTCGGAGGGAAGAAGACCTCCTTAGAACTTCAGCTACTGCCAGTACAGTCTCCTCCGGCACTTCGTCGGGTTTCACAGAGGCGTTCAATCCAATATGGCTTTTCATCCGAGAGAAAGAACATATGAGAGCCAAACTCACCACTGGAATTCCAGTCAAGATAAGCAACAAAAAAAATCACCACCCACCCCCCCAAAAAAAAAAGCAAACGAAATCAGAAAAATAAGATTTTGGTGGAAGGATACATCCATCCTCGCTCTCCTGCACGGTTTTCCTTAGAAACTTGTCCCGAGGGAGATTGCTGTCGCTGAAGTAGAACTCCACCTGCCCAAAAATAAAAATAATAAAAAAAGCTCAGTAAAGATCGATTTTTTTCGCCAAATTGCCAACGAACGAAGAGTGATGGCCTCGAGGAAGATGAACGGTGGTCGAAAGATGGACCGACCTGGCGAAGGATATTCTTCGCCTTCGCCTCGTCCAACGGGGCAGCCGCCATTGTTGCAAGTGCCGGGAGGGAGGGGGGATTGGAGGGGGGAAGAGAGAGGGAACGAGACGGGTTTAGGGCTAGTATGATTTGCTTTTGGGTTTTAAGAGGTTGGGATTTTAGGGCTCCGTGGAGGTCGGATTCCGTTATGACCTAACCTTTTATGCGTGTTCCCAATAGGAAGCGTGCGTGCGCTGCACGGCTGATCCCAGCATAACAGCGGGACGCAGGTGCATTCCAATGTTGTAACCGTTTTCTAGCGTAACCCGTTCATGTAATAGCTGCGGGTGGTATTTTGCCTTGAATTTTTTTTTAAAAAAATGAAGAACGTCGAATGATATTTTTATTTTTTTATCAATAATATATTAATAAAGTGATGTTTGTGGTTTATTTTTATTTATACTAGTTCATAACCCCATGTATGTGTGGATTTAAACAACAAATGATTTAATTTATTTATTTTATTATAAAAAAATTTAAAAAATATATCTAATTGAGTTTAAACTTAAAAATAGTTATCTACTTAAGTTTCAAGTAAAAAATCATCTTCATTTGAAATATAACTTAAAATCAATTATCCAAATGAAATGAAATGATCCAATTATCCGTATGGTTATAAAATAATATTAAATTATTATAAAGTAATATTATACTATTATAAAATAATATTATACTATAATAAAAGTAATACCATATTATTATAAAGTTATACTATACTATTATAAAACAATACTGTATTGTTGTAAAGTAATACTATAATAAAAAAAATATTATATTATAACAATGTAATACTACCTTATTATAAAAGAATACTATACTAATATAATATAATATTATCTTATTGCAAAAGGATACTATACGAATATAGTATAATAAAGTAATACTATATTATTATAAAAGAATACTATATTAATATAATATAATACTATTTTATTGTAAAAGAATATTGTACCATGATGATGTAATACTACAGTATTTTAAAGGCACTACAAAAAAACAGCCTTTTTACGATGAAATTATTTATGATGAAAATATTTTGATCATCAATAACAATATTTATGATGAATTTTATTTTATAGTAAATAATTTAATATTTATGATAAAAATAATTTTTTATATCAACTAGTCGCGTATTAGTGATAGAAAAAATCTTCATCATAAATACTTATTATTTACGATGAATATTTTTATCATAAATAATTTATTATTTATTTTATTTTAAAATTTTAAATATTAGTGATAAAAATATTTTCATCATAAATAATTTATATATTTTCTATAAAAAATCTGTTTTCATCACCAATAATCTTATTTGCAATGTAAATATTATCATCACCAATATTTAGAAAAAAAATTAAAAAATTAAAAAATTATTGATTATTTATGATGAAAATTTTTTATCATAAATAATCAAATATTTATGATGAAAAATTTTTTATCATAAATACTTAATTATTTATGATGAAAATATTTTCATCGTCAATATTTAAAAATCATAAATACTTAAAAAAAATTAAAAATTATTTATTATTTACGATAAAAATTTTCATCATAAATAAAAAAGTCTTTCGATGAAAAAAATTTTCATCGTCAATACCTAATTATTTATGATAAAAATATTTTTATCGTCAATATTTTAAAAGGTGATCAGATTGCGGTGATCGACTACCCGCAAAAGGTGATGTGTTCTGAACACAGTACTGTAAAAGGTTTACTGATTCAAATTTGAATTTCAAATTTAAATGCATGCTGTTGTATCATATTTAGATCCTAGTGTAGGGTTAATTAGTATTAATTAATGAGATTAATTAATAATTTCACTGTAAAATAGTAATTTTGAAAAAGTTTTAAAATTATCATTTTGCTCCTGCACAAAATTTTCGCTACAAATGGTATCAGAGCATGGTTCTAGAATATGATATACATATGCATGCGTAGATTAAGGTGTAATCCATAAGTTTAAATTTGAAATTCAAATTTAAAATTTGTTAGAAGTTTCAAATTTGAAATTCAAAATTCAAAATTTGGAATTTGGTTGAAATCTCAAATTTGAAATTTGAAATTTGAAATTTGAAATTCAAAATTCAAAATTTAAAATTCAAAGATTGGAAATTCGAAATTTAAAATTTGGTTGAAATCTCAAATTTGAAATTTAAAATTTAAAATTTGAAATTCAAAATTTAAATTTTGAAATTGGTATATTTAGATATACTTGATCCAAGTAGCAAGTAATCTAATTGGGTTGGTTGCCATGGCCGTCCGGTCATAGGAGAAAAGTAGGGTTTAAAGGCCCTCTCTTCTCATTCAATGGGGTCTCCTATGGCGGTAGGGGTGCCGATGCAATTATATCCCATGCCGATGAAGCAGCGAAAGGATTTAATTATAAAATTTATCATGAATGTATTAGATTAGATCTAAAAAAAATTTATGATTTATTTTGAGTTATTTTCTGTTATGAAATGAGTAATAGGATTGCTGTTTATGAATTGTGCTGATCTGTTTGTGAAATGAGTCAACACATTTGATGAACAAAAAATAAAATCTTTCAAAATTTGAAAATTATTTTCGAAATGCCAAACCCTGACCCATCAGCCCAAGTACTTAATTAAAAGAATTAAGTGTTGTCTAGTAGGTCTAGAATTGTGAATTAAGACTTAAGACAATTGCATAAACTTGTGGGTCAATGGGTTAGATGAATTAGGTCCATAATTGGGTTAGACCTAAGGTTAGCTTAAAAAATAGACTAAATGGAGTAATTGGTCAAATCTAATCAAAAGTTGAATTAGATTAGGTCAAGGATACTCTAGACTCAACTTCAATAGTTGTAGTTGAATGGGTCCATGTCTTTAACTAGACCAAGATGGACTTAATTCATGGCTATGCGGTGGAGCCCTATTTACTAAGTTGATCAAAATTAAAACTAATGAACCGGTTGGTGTCTAAGGTAAGTTCGACAGTTTTGACCAGTGGTTCTTAAGCGGGAGCTACTCGCATTGATTCGATCATTGACGAGTTAATGGCAAATCCCCACCACTGATCTCACTTACTTGGCCAATCTGGTAAGTTAGATTTTGATTAGATCACTTGGTGATTAGAGCTCACCCATGTCATTAGGTAAATCAGTGTGACTGATTTAGGTGCTCCTAATGCCAGCTTTAATTAAATCCTTTTTTAATCTGACTTGGTGAAGTCAGTGGGAGGATTGAAATTGGCTGGATGATTTCTTCTCTACTATTCTTTAATAAAATCCTCAAAATTATTAGGTCCCTAAAATGATTAAGTTATAATGATAACTAAGTCATAGCCTCCCATTAAGTGAGTGATAATGAGTCCATTAGTTCAATGATCATTGGAGGCCCAAAGGTCTGATGCTCATTGGCTAATAGAATTATTATTCATAATATGATAATTTGATTGAGTCTTTCTGATGGTGGTTAGGTTGGCCGGCCAAAGTCGGGCCTGATCATTTATTGGTCCGATTCACTAAATTAAGTCATGTTAATGGTTGGACCTAACCAGATCTTTTCAGTGGAGGCCAAAGCCTACTGATTAGGTTCTGGGGCAAAATCAATTACTATAAGTTGTTTAGAGAAACAACTGGTTAAGAACCTACCCACAGATGCACATGGGTTGACCAACCAAAGTTGGGCTCGTGTGTAGTCTGTGTGGATTCTAGTACCCATTAAGGAATTAAAGTAATTCCTCGAATTGGAGGATGAGGCTACCAGTTCGTAAAAATATTGGAAAAAACTTTAGACTAAAGTCCAAGTCTTTAGTATTAATTTATGTACTAATAGAGGTCTCATTTTTCTTTATGCAGCTATGGCCACTACCCTGTCGCTCCGATCATTATTAGATAATGACAAGCTCATGGGACCCAATTTCGATAGCTGGTATCGAAAATTGAAAATCGTCCTTGAGCATGAGCGGATCCTTTATGTAGTAACGGATCCAG
Source organism: Elaeis guineensis (assembly GCF_000442705.2). Lineage (NCBI taxonomy): Eukaryota > Viridiplantae > Streptophyta > Magnoliopsida > Arecales > Arecaceae > Elaeis > Elaeis guineensis. The sequence goes on from NC_026000.2 coordinate 123,301,452, forward strand.
CACATGAGGAGCCAGCTCCGAACGCTAGTAAGGCGATCCGAGACACTTACTTGAAGTGGCTCAATGACCGCACCACCGTTCGATGTATTATGCTGGCAGCAATGAATGACGAGTTCAGCCGAAGGTTTGAGAACGCCCAGCTACAGGAGATGCTTCAAATGTTGAACGACTCCTTTGGCACGCCTGACGACGTTGAAAGGCACAAAACTAGTTGTGTCATTTTCAATGCTCGGATGAGGGATGGGGCTTCAGTCACTGATCATGTACTGTACATGATCAAGATGATTGAGCGCCTAAGCAAATTGGGCTTTCCTCTGCACGAGTAGCTCGGTAAGGATGCGATCCTTAATTCCTTGCCCAAGTCCTTCCTCCCATTCCTTACTCATTTTCGAATGACAAAGCCTACAGTAAACTACCACGGATTGTTGGGGTTGCTGCAGAACTTTGAGAAGGATCACCAACTCCATAAGGAGTCGGTGAATGTGGTGGGAGGGTCTTCTTCTCGTCGTCAACCCTTTGGGAAGGGGAAGAAGAACAAGAAGAAGAAAAATAAGAAGGTACAATCTCATGCTGGGACAGTAGCACAGGGTCAGACCAAGAAGCACAAGCACGACCAGAGCCAGGCGGAGTGCTTCTTTTGCAAGAAGCAGGGGCATTGGAAGGGGAACTGTCCTCAATACATTGCCTCCCTGGACCCGAACAGGCCAAAGAAGAAGCAAGGTAATTATATGATAACTCCTTGCAACTTTTCGATTTGTGATACTACTGCCTGGGTATTGGATATCGGAAGCTCTTATCATATTTGTAATTCGATGCAGGGTCTGCAGGTCAGTAGGAGATTTGATGAAGGCGAGAGATTCCTGAACGTTGGAGATGGAAGCAAAATTCCAGTTCTAGCTTTAGGAATCATGACTCTTGTAATCAATTCTCGTAATATAATTCTGAGTGAATGTCACTATTGTTCAAGTTTTTTATTAAATATTATTTCTGTAGGCCTTTTGGCCATGTACGGTTATGATTTTTTAATAAAAAAAAATATTTACAATATCATTTTGAATGGTGTTACAATATTTGTTGGACAATTAAATAATAGAATTTACTTACTATCACAGCCTGTTAATGTGGTTCAAAACTTCGGTAAACGCTCTAGAATAGATAATGTGTCAGAAGTCTACCTTTGGCACTGTAGGCTAGGTCATATCAATAAGAACAGGATAAACAGGTTGGCTCAAGAAGGAATTCTTGAAGTTAGTGATTGTGAATCACTTCCAACCTGTGAGTCCTGTCTTCTTGGGAAGATGACCAAGTCACCTTTTACTGGAAAAGATGAGCGAGCCAGTGAACTCTTAGGTCTGGTACATTCTGATGTATGTGGACCCATGAGCTCAAGTGCAAGAGGTGGATTTTTCTACTTCATAACCTTCACAGACGACCTATCTAGGTATGGGTATGTCTATTTAATGAAGCATAAGTCGGAATCATTTAAAATGTTCAAACTATTCCGAAATGAGGTAGAAAAATAAACTGAGAAGTGTATTAAAACTCTTCGATCTGATCGAGGAGGTGAATACCTTTCCAATGAGTTTCTGACGTATTTAGGAGAGAATGGGATTCTCTCTCAGTGGACTCCTCCTGGAACACCACAGCATAATGGTATGTCTGAAAGGAGGAATCGGACCCTGTTAGACATGGTTCGATCCATGATGGGGTTTGCTGATCTGCCGATCTCCCTCTGGGGATATGCGCTCGAATCGATTTGTTACCTTCTAAATAGAGTTCCGAGTAAGTCTGTAGCCAAAACGCCATATGAGATATGGATAGGACGTAAGCCAGTATTCTTGCACCTTAGGATTTGGGGGTGTCCGACTTATGTTAAACGTTTAATTACAGACAAGCTTGGACCTAGGTCTGACAAGTGTAATTTTATTGGATACCCAAAAGAGACCAAAGGGTATTATTTCTACCTTGCTGATGAGCAAAAGGTGTTTGTCAGCCTTAAGGCAATTTTTTTAGAAAAAGAGTTCCTTAGTGAAAAAACTATTGCCTCTAAGGTCGAACTTGACGAAGTTCGACAGGTGGAAAAACCGACACATGTTACTGAACCTGAACCGGATTTGATTAGATCAGATCCGGAGCCCATTGATTATGCATCCTTAAGGAGGTCTGGTAGAGTACCACATCAACCAGACAGATACTATGGTTTCTTGATCCGGGATGGTGATCCTGTCAAACTTGATGAAAACGATGAGGATCCGATCACCTACATGGATGCAATGCAGAGACCTGACTCTGAGAAATGGCTAGAGGCCATGAAATCCGAAATGGAGTCCATGAAGGTCAACAATGTGTGGACATTGGTTGACCCACCCGAAGGAGTAAAACCCATAGGGTGTAAGTGGGTCTTCAAAAGGAAGAGGGGCGCAGACGGAAAGGTGGAGACCTATAAAGCCCATTTGGTTGCCAAGGGATATCGTCAACGTTATGGTATAGACTATGACGAGACGTTTTCTCCTGTGGCAATGCTCAAATCCATTCGGATTATGCTTGCGATAGCTGCCCATCTGGACTATGAAATCTGACAGATGGATGTGAAGATAGCTTTCCTAAACGGAGAGCTGGACGAAGAGGTGTATATGATACAACCTGAAGGGTTCACATCCACAGATGAGTCTAAGGTGTGCAAGCTACAGAGGTCCATTTATGGACTTAAGTAGGCATCTCGAAGTTGGAACATACGTTTTGATAGGACGATCAAAACGTATGGCTTCGTTAAGAACGGAGAAGAGCCCTGCATTTATAAGTGGGCTAATGGTCCAGTAGTAGTATTTCTTGTATTGTATGTGGATGACATTCTCTTAATCGGGAATGATGTCCCTGCATTACAGGGAATAAAGATTTGACTATCGTCACAGTTCTCCATGAAGGATCTGGGAGAAGCTTCCTACATCCTAGGGATGAGGATCTATAGGGATAGATCCAAAAAGTTGCTTGACTTTGTTGGGAATAGTGTCCCAAAGTCAATCGTCAGCCTGTTGACGGTTGTGCTCCTTTTGTATTAGTACATGAATTATAAATAAATAAAAGTTATTTTGATAATTTTTTATCACAAATATTTCATCTTCTAATGAACTCCTGTGTTGTGGTGAAGTCCTTAGGACTATTTAGACTCGACAAAGGAGGATTTGTCGTTTAGTCCTTAAACATGTTCGCGACCAAATGATACGTTGTTACCAAGGATGACAATATTTATCGAGCATAGGTCGTTGTATGCCATATGGGTTGGTTGTCCTCATAACCAAAGAGTGTGGAGACACTGGTATGGCATACAGGTGAGATGTAATGGTACATCTGCACTGAACGTGACCAACTCCAGAGCTATTTCTGCTGTCAAGATTTGCTCCGATGGGATATGGGTATAAATGTCCCTCCGACCTGAGACCGCCACGGTGACTTGCAAGCAACTCACTGCACTTAGGCACTGGACTACCTGAATTTTTAATTCAGTGACGGAAGGTTGCTGGGTGTAGTCAAGTACTTGACTTGTCGGTGCGTGTGTCAAGATGGGATTGACCACTCCAGTTTAGGAGCTGTGTACAGTCGTGTTTCAATTTAGCAAAACCTTGGCCAGGGTAGTCCTAGTGAGGAGTCACAGGACTAATTGAGTTGAGCACGATTCGGATGATATCATCAGGGTTGACAGTTTAACCCTGAGTCATCCTAAACACAGGGGTCAAAAGGGATGAATTATACGGTAACCATATTCACGTAGGTTCTGAATGTTGCGATTGCGATTATTCGACCTATCCGATCGTCGGGTACCATTGCTAGATGGTCACTTCGATTAGTACAGAAATTGGTTCCTGTGCTACCGGCTTAGGTTCGAACCTGCGGGGTCACACACATTAGAGGTTCCTTTCTGATCTGATGGCTGATTATGAGTCTTATCTATCTGAAACTCTATGATTGAGAATTAGGATTCTCTAATCATGAGTTCCACACATTTTGGGTACCGGGGTCAAAATTTTGAATTTCGAATTTTGAATTTGAAATTTGAACTCTTTGATCAGGGTTTCATATCGATGGTCTCTGATGCCTGATTGCCCACCGGATTTGGACTCAACATTTATGAGAGGTTTAATTAGTGATTTAATCACTAATTAACTCAATTTGATTGAGTAATTATTTTTGGATCAAGTCCAATTGAATTGGATTCAGTTTGGATTGACCCGATTAGGTTAAATATTGACCTAATCGCTAAGGTGGTTTAGTCCCTGATTTGATCAGGGGTTAGGTTTAGTTAATTTCTGATTTGATTAAGATTTTATTAAGTCTAATTAAACCTAATTATGTTGGGTTTAATTTGGTCTAATTGTGCTCAACCTATTTTAAACTAGGTTGGCTCAATTTGAATCAAACCACCTTGTTTTAAATTCCCTGCGTCACCCAACTTCCTTGCACCCATTTGAATTCACGAGAAGAAACTTCTCGTGAAATTTTTCTCACGTAAAACCCTTCCCCACGTCCTCATTTGTGCGCCATATGGATGGATAAATTAATTAGTTAGCCATTCAAATTCAAAGCATGTTTGAATTTGAATGGATAACTTATCACTTGCCCTTTCATCCTTATCCATTTTGTGCGCCACATTACTTACACGAGAAAAAGTTTCTCGTGAAACTTTTCCACGCACAAAGAACCACGCCCCTTCTCTTCTCACGCCCAAAAGGATAGGGATAAGTTGGTTTTCGTTTGAATTCAAATTTGATTTGAATTCAAATGTGTAACCTCTTGTCTTTATCCTCTCACACGGATAAGACACGTTCGACGTTGTTTTAAAAAGAGGAGAAAGGTGGGACGTGCGTAGAAAAATTAGGAGAGAAACTTTGGGGCGTGAGGAAGGCTTCTGCGTAAGGTGAAGGTCCAAAACCTTCCGAGAGAAAAAGAAAGAAAAGAGAGAAAATTGGGCGCAGGGTTTTTGGTGTGTACCCTAGGGTTTCTACCTAGGGTTCGGGAAGTGAGATTGGTGTGCCACGAGTGTCGTGAGTCCACCAAATTTTAGAGAGTGATCCATCAGCCTCTCAAGTAACTGTGCAGACGATCCGAAGCATCCGAGAAGTCGGCACACATCGATCGAAGGAGTTCGATCAACATCTGCCATCAAAAGGGTGAAATCACGAACTAGCATTCGTGAGGAGCTGATCAGACGGGAGCTTCGTGTGGACGATCCGCAGAGGTCAGACAGTTGGGTGGCTGCGACGTGACGATCAGAGCCCTCCAACGGTGATCAGATTGCGGTGATCGACTACCCGCAAAAGGTGATGTGTTCTGAACACAGTACTGTAAAACGTTTACTGATTCAAATTTGAATTTCAAATTTAAATGCATGCTGTTGTATCATATTTAGATCCTAGTGTAGGGTTAATTAGTATTAATTAATAAGATTAATTAATAATTCTGCTGTAAAATAGTAATTTTGAAAAAGTTTTAAAATTACCATTTTGCCCCTGCACTAAATTTTCGCTACAGACTTATCCCAGTCCACGTACATTGATACTATGCTGAAAAGGTTTAGCATGAAAAATTTCAAGAAAGGCTATCTACCGATAGGCCATGGAAATTCTCTCTCGAAGAGGGATTGTCCGACAACACCTCAAGAGAGAGAGCGTATGGGTAGGATTTCATATGCTTCGGCAATGGGATCTATCATGTACGCCATGACATGTACACGACCAGATGTGGCATACTCACTAGAGATAGTGAGTAGATACCAATCTGATCCAGGAGAGAATCACTGGAAGGTTGTTAAAACCATCCTGAAGTATTTAAGAAAAACTAAGGACCAGTGGCTTATATATGGTGAATCGGACTTGAGACTTATAGGGTTTACAGACTCTAGTTTTCAATCTGATCGCGATGATAGCAAGAGTGTGTCAGAATTTATTTTTACCCTTAATAGTGGGACTGTCTGCTGGAAGAGTTCCAAGCAGCACACTGTGGCTGATTCAGTATGCGAGACGGAGTCTATTACTGCATCAGATGCTGCCAAAGAAGTGGTGTGACTGAAAAAATTCATCACCGAGCTCGGAGTAGCACCCTCCCTTGTTGGTCCAGTTCTGCTCTACTACGACAGCTCTGGAGCCATTGCTCAGGCGAAGGAACCAAAGGCACACCAGCGGACGAAGCATATTCTGTGCCGCTACCATCTCATCCGGAAGATCGTGGATCGAGGTGACGTCGACCTTCAGAAGATCGATGGGAAGGAGAACCTGGCCGACCCATTCACTAAAACCATTGCGGTGAAGGAGTTCAACGACTACAAGTCGAAGATGGGTATTAGATACTGCACCGATAGGCTTTAGGCCAAGTGGGAGATTGTTGGGAATAGTATCCTAAAGCCAATCGTTAGCCTGTTGACGGTTGTGCTCCTTTTGTATTAGTACATGAATTATAAATAAATAAAAGTTATTTTGGTATTTTTTCATCATAAATGTTTCATCTTCTAATGAACTCCTGTGTTGTGGTGAAGTCCTTAGGACTATTTAGACTCGACAAAGGAAGATTTGTCGCTTAGTCCTTAAACATGTTCGCTACCAAATGATACGTTGTTACCAAGGACGATAACATTTATCGAGCATAGATCGTTGTGTGCCATATGGGTTGGTTGTCCTCATAACCAAAGAGTGTGGAGACATTCCTATGGCATACAGGTGAGATGTAATGGTACATCTGCACTGAACGTGACAAACTCCGGAGCTATTTCTGCTGTCAAGATTTGCTCCGATGGGATATGGGTATAAATGTCCCTCCGACCTGAGACCGCCACGGTGACTTGCAAGCAACTCACTGCACTTAGGCACTGGACTACCTGAATTTCTAATTCAGTGACGGAAGGCTGCTGGGTGTAGTCAAGTACTTGACTTATCGGTGCGTGTGTCAAGATGGGATTAACCACTCCAGTTTAGGAGCTGTGTACAGTCGTGTTTCAATTTAGCAAAATCTTGGCCAGGGTAGTCCTAGTGAGGAGTCACAGGACTAATTGAGTTGAGCACGATTCGGATGATATCATCAGGGTTGACAGTTTAACCCTGAGTCGTCCTAAACACAGGGGTCAAAAGGAATGAATTATACGGTAACCATATTCACGTAGGTTCTGAATGTTGTGATTGCGATTATTCGACCTATCCGATTGTCGGGTACCATTGCTAGATGGTCACTTCGATTAGTACAGGAATTGATTCCTGTGCTACCGGCTTAGGTTCGAACCGCGGGGTCACACACATTAGTGGTTCCTTTCTGATCAGATGGCTGATTATGAATCTTATGTGTCTGGGACTCTATGATTGAGAATTAGGATGCTCTGATCATGAGTTCCACACATTTTGGGTACCGGGGTCAAAATTTTGAATTTTAAATTTTGAATTTGAAATTTGAACTCTTTGATCAGGGATTCATATCGATGGTCTCTGATGCCTGATTGCCCATCGAATTTGGACTCAATATTTATGAGAAGTTTAATTAGTGAATTGATCGCTAATTTACTCAATTTGATTGAGTAATTATTTTTGGATCAAGTCTAATTGAATTGGATTCAGTTTGGATTGACCCGATTAGGTTAAATGTTGACCTAATCGCTAAGGTGGTTTAGTCCCTGATTTGATCAGGGGTTAGGTTTAGTTAATTCCTGATTTGATTAGGATTTTATTGAGCCTAATTAAGCCTAATTAAGTTAGATTTAATTTATTCTAATTGTGCTTAACCTATTTAGATTAGGTTGGCTCAATTAGGTTCAAACCACCTTGACTTTTCTCCCTGCGCCACCTCACTTCTTCTGTGCATATTTAAATTCACGAGAAGCAACTTCTCGTGAATTTTCTCCACACAGAAGCCATCCCATGCCCACCCTTGTGCGCCAAATATCTGGATAAAAATAAGTTGGTTGGCCATTCAAATTTGAATGAGCAACCAACTAATCTATGCGCCATGGTCTTATCTTGTGCGCCCCATATTTTACACGAGAAAATGTTTCTCGTGTAAACTCTCTATGCACAAATCAACTCACGCCCCTTCTCTTCTCACGCACAAGTAGATAGGGATGAGTTGGTTTTGCATTTGAATTCAAATTTGATTTGAATTCAAATGTGCAACCACTTATCTTTATCCTCTCATGCGGATAAGACACGTTCGACGTTGTTTTAAAAAGAGGAGAAAGGTGGGACGTGGGTAAAAATTTTAGGAGAGAAACTTTGGGGCGTGAGGAAAGTTTGTGCGCAAGGTGAAGGTCCAAAACCTTTCGAGAGAAAAAGAAAGAAAAGAAAGAAAATTGAGCGCAGGGTTTCTAGTGTGTACCCTAGGGTTTCTACCTAGGGTTTAGGAGGTGAGATTGGTGTGCCACGAGTGTCGTGAGTCCACCAAATTTCAGGGAGAGATCCATCAACCTCTCAAGCAATCGTGCAAATGATCCGGAGCATCCGAGGAGTCGGCACACATTGATCGAAGGAGTTCGATCAACATCTGCCATCGAAAGGGTGAAATCACTAACTAGCATTCGTGAGGAGCTGATCAGACAGAAGCTTCGTGTGGATGATCCGTAGAGGCCAGATATTTGTGTGACTGTGACGTGATGATCAGAGCCCTCCGACAGTGATCAGATTGCGGTGATCGACTACCCGCAAAAGGTGATGTGTTCTGAACACAGTACTGTAAAAGGTTTACTGATTCAAATTTGAATTTCAAATTTAAATGCATGCTGTTGTATCATATTTAGATCCTAGTGTAAGGTTAATTAGTATTAATTAATGAGATTAATTAATAATTTTGCTGTAAAATAATAATTTTGAAAAAGTTTTAAAATTACCATTTTGCCCCTGCACAAAATTTTCGCTACAGTGGGAGGTTGAATATAGATCCCAACCAGCCTCAATGCCAAAATAGAGAGAGGAGTAGAGAAATAGAGGGAGAGAGGAAATGGAAAAAGAGAGAGAGGAGAGGCCGACAATCGATCGACCATGGTGGAGCACAGCACCTGGCTAGAAATGAGGTCGGAACAAAGAGAGGAGGAGGGGGATTGGGGGTGAGAGGGAGATTGAGGGAGAGGGGGTTGCCCAACAGCCGACATCAAAGGGAGGGAGAGGGGCTCACCCAAGGAGGGGGTTCCAACAGCAAATAAAGAGGAGAGAATGGGCTGGCACGGAACACCGGAGGAGAAGAGAGAGGGGCCCGATGGCCGTCGGAGGAAGGAAAATATCAAAGGAGGCCGTGAGAGGATGAGGGGATCATCCATGGGGGTTCCAATGGCAAAGAGAGAGGGAGAATACGAGAAGCCGTCTCCCAGTCGGAGATGGCCTCATCGGCCCTCAAGAACAGCCGGTGAAGAGAAAGAAGGAGAGAATGGGGGGAAGAACAAGATCTGCTGAAGGAGGGAGAGAAAAAGAGAGGGAGAGAGAGAAGGAGAAGAGAGAGGGATCCATCGGAAGAATGGTAGAGAGAGGGTGGAGACAAGAAGAGAGAGAGAGAAAAATAGAAGAGAGAGGGGGCCGACAATTGGCCAACATCGATCGACCATCAGAGGAAGGAATCTGGCGAAGGAGGCCTCTATGCTCGAAGATTTGTGGGAAGAAAAAATATTTCTCATAGCTTCTCTTTTGAGAGAAGATTAGAGAGAGAAGCACACTATATCCACTCTTCTTGAAGATTGCAATCCAAAATTTGCATTTAATC
>NC_026000.2:123318668-123385972 GCF_000442705.2 Elaeis guineensis
GAGAGGGTGAGAGCCATCGAGGAAGGGAGGGTGGAGGGATGTATTTTGTGTGATTGTTTTTTTGAGGAATAATTTTGTTCAAAATTTTTTTTGCAACATTGCGAAACAAATAGTAATCTGAATAGCCACATCTTCCTAACACAATCTAAATTACCTCCTAAGAGTCAGGCTGCAAATAGGTCGGGTTGACCTGTAAACTGCCCTATCCGACCTACTTAGACCCATCCGATCTATTTTAAAGGACCCATGAGACCAGATTGGGTTCTAAAATTAGATCTATTTAATATTTCGAGTCAGGTCTGGATTTATTCAATTCAGATCCAATCTAATCTGATCCGAATTCAGCATTGAATCTAATATCTAAATTATAGAGCAAATAGAGTGGGATTAGAATTCCAAATGCTCTTATAGCATTATTATTTTTTATACAGTTTTACTCAATTTAACTATTAGATTTTGAGAAATTACTTATAAATTAAAAGCTAAGGCAAAATAATATTTTTTTTGTGATAAATTTCACATATATTTGTTTATCATATGAATCGGGCCCGACAATAATTTAGGCTCCAACCAAATTCAAAATTTTTAGATTAAGATCAGATTATATATGGATCTTATCCGATCCAAATGATCCTATGGGGCAAACTTTTTGATTGTGGCCCAACCCAATCCGATCTGATTTTCAATTGGATTAGATCTAGATCTAGGTCCAACATTAGGATCTGATCAAGGAATCGATTGGATCAGGGTTACTCATGACCCGATCCAATCCGATCCATTTGCACCCCTACCTGAGAGATAATCTGGATTGCCACCCAAAAAATATACTAAATACAGTAATCTGGTGGGCCCACTTTAAATTACCAGTAATCTGGATAGATTGCCAGCTATCAAATGCGGCCTTAGATTTTACTTTACAAATTGATAATTACTTCCAAAAGTCAATGCTTAAGCTTTTTCTATTAACTTTGAAGCTTGCGCTGAGCTGTTCAACCTATATCATAATCTTATAGTGTTGCATAGCAATGGGAGCACCTTGACTTGTTTTCGACTTGCAGGACTTCCTCATACCTCATTTGCAACCCTAAATGCAATCCTCCTATTGCAACATAACCCTACCAAAGATAAGGTTGTACATTTGTGAGAAGACTTTCAAATTGTTACCAAAAGGTTTTTTATTGCAACCATGTCATGTATGCTCCCAAGACATATGAAATCAACACTCTCACAAACAGGCACAAATCGATAGCATGTTACCCACCATCAAATTTCAACTAATGGTACCACGATCATCGTCGAATCACCAACAACATCCATTGGTGCATAATAATTGACAGCAGCCTCATCACTATCAAAAAAACTTTTAACAATGATATAGCCACTATTAGAATCATCTGATAGAAACTTTCTACTATCGAATCAGATATGCTACTAGAAGTTTCTGTTGAGAAATATATCCCAAAAATCAATCGTCAACCTGTTGACGGTTGAGCAACCTTGTATTGTAATTGATTTGTTAATAAATAAAATATATTTTTGATATTTTTATCATAAGTTTTCATCTTCTAATGAATCCCATTGTTGTGATGAAATCCTTAAGACTATTTAGGTTCGATAAAGAGAGGACTTATCGATTAGTCCTTAAAACTATTCATGATCAAATGATAGGCTGTTAATAAAGACGACAGCTTCTATCGAGCATAGGTTACTGTAAGCCATATGGGTTGGTTGTCCTCTTAACCAAAGAGTATGAAAATACTGGTATGGTATACAGGTGAGATGTAAGGGTACATCATCATTGAACGTGACTAACTCCAGAGTATTCTGATGTCGAGAATATCTCTGATGGGATATAGGTATAAGTGTCCCTTAGATCTGAGATCACCTCAGTGACTTGCAAGCAACTCACTGTGCTTTGGTGCTGGACTAACTGAATTTCTAATTCAGTGACAGAAGGCTTCTGGGCACAGTCAAATACTTATGAAGTTGGAGTGTGATCAAGATGGGATTGACCACTCCAAGAGTTGGAGAAGAAGAGTCACTGTATTTTAGTTTAGCAAAACCTTGGCCAGGGTAATCCATCAGATGAATTTGATATTTTGAAATACAATGTGGACAACCTGATCAGAGTTGACAGTTGAACTCTGAGTGTCCTATGAGTATTTTGGTTTAGGAGATGAATTATATGAAAACTATATCTGCATGGGTTCTAAGGATGTTGTTCTGCAATTCGACCTATCCGACCGTCGGGTACCATTGCTAGATGGTCACTTCCATTGGTATAAAAATTTATTCCTATGCTACTGACTTAAGTTCAGACCTATGAGATCACACACATTAGAGTTCACGATCCGATCGGATGGTTGATCAATGATTGAGAATCGTTCTAGGGTTAAACGATCAATACGATTGACATTTAATCTAGTGCAAGTGTTGCAGAAGGATCGATTAGCAATTCGATTGCTAATTGGCTTAATTTGATTAAGTCAATAGGTTGAGATTAAGTCTAATTAAATATAATTTAATTAGATTTGATTTGAGCTTGATTGGATCAAAGTCAATTGGTTTATTGGATAAGTCAAGTGCAAGAAAAAACTAGTCCTAGTTCAATTAGGACTTGGGTCAACCTAATTTTTAATTCGATTAAAAAATTAAATCAAATTTAAATCTAATTTAATCTAATTAAATTATATTTTTAATTTAGTTAAGATCTATTTTAATTGGGTTGATTTGATTTTGATTTGATTTGGTTTGAAAACCAAATTTGAACAAGTCATAGATTGAACCTTAGTAACTAGGATTCCACCTTGCACCAACTTAGCCCCCCACGCCCACTCTCTCTTATTTTGTATGACAAAACCTTCTCTCCCAGACCTTCACGCATGTCCAAAGCTTTTCACTCTTTCTCTCTTGCAAGGAATGTGGTTGTGGATTAAGTCAAAGTAGGAATTAGTTTGGATTTTAAATTCTATGAGATAGAATTTTAAGAAACCGAAACTCTTTCCTTATGGCACTGATTTTACCCAATTTTTTTTTAAGATTTTTGTGACTTTTATGGCATATATTATGCACCCTTTGCTAGTGGTCCATGGCAGAAAAAGAAGGAGGGGGCGCCCATGAGTTGGGCACCCCTTGTCTTGCCCTATTTGGATTTTTCTTGACTAGGTATTTGACCTAGACAATGTTTCTTCATATCTCATTATTTAAGATGAATTTTTTCTTAAATTTTTGTAGATTCAGAGCATTGAGAGATCTTTGGGGTGTGTAAAAATTAGAGAGAAAGAGTCTTGGGGCGTGGAGATATAATGGACACAAAACTAAGTGTCTGGTGAGAGCAAAAGAAGAAGAAGAGGGTCTTCTTCTAAGGTTGCTGAGTTCATCTCTTTCCTTCCTCCATCTGTGAGTTTTCTGAGAGTATCTCACATCTAAAACTCTTTTTTCTACTTCTCATCTTTGAAGAGTCTAAATCAAGAAGAAGGAGGTATCTGATCGACCATCGAAGAAGGATCAGCACAGTACTAGCATACTATGCTGATTTCTTGGATCAGGACTTCTGATCGTGGTTCGTGAGCTCGTGTGGATGACTCCTAAAGATCGAATGCATGTGTGCTCGCAACATCATCCTCAAGCCCAGATCAACAAAGTTAGAACGTCTAATTTACAAGGTAATAGATCTGATCTATTATATTTTACATACATTAGATGTAGTATAGAAACATGTTGATATGATCAACATGTAGTTCTTGCTCTTTATATTTTAATTTTTGATTTAATATCATATAATAATATATAATAGGATCTTAGATCTAGAGATTTCTAATTTTATAAGATAAATTTTGATTTATTTTAGTCTTCCGCTGTCTGATCTTGAAAAAATTTCAAGATCTAACTGTGAAACCCTAGATCTGGTTCCTTCAATTGGTATCAGAGCCTAGGTTGTTTATTAATGATTATTTATATATGTTAGATTATTTTTAGATTAGATCTAATTTATAATCTGATTGTTAAATCTGAAATTAAAATTTTTAGATCAATCATGAACTGTAGGTTATCCTACTGTAAGGTTTACCCCTTACAGTGCAAAGGTTATCTTAGTTCGTGTAAATCTATCTTTAATCATAAATTTGTTAGATATGATCTAGATTAAATTTATATTTATTAGATTTAAAATATATTTAAATCTAAAATAAAATCTCTTTGTTAATAATTTTCGTGCCAAGAACCATCATATATTTGTTTGAGAAATTGCGCAGTTTAAAGTTGAAATTATTTCAATTACATGAACCTGTTTAGATTAGATCTAAAGTAGTTTTTTTGCTTATCTCACTTGCATTTTGATTATAAGTCAAACATGCAACTTGGTTGATAGAACCATATTATAAAAATATTTTACAAACATAAAAATTATTTTCGAAAAGCCAACCCCAACCCTCAGCCCAAAACTTAATTGAGAATTAAGAAGTTGTTTGATTAGGTTCTAGGATTGTGAATTGAAGAACCTAAGATACAAACCATAACACATTGGGTTAATGGGTTAGTGGGAATTAGGTCCATTAATTGGTTAGACCTAAGATTAGATTAAAGATGGACTTAATTAGAGAATTGACTAAATCTAATCAATTGTTGTCTTAGATTAGGTCAAGAATTCTCTAGATCAATTACAATAGTTGTAGTTGGTCAAGTCCATGTCTTTAACGAAAACCAAATGGACTTGATTCTTGGCTAAGCGGTCTAGCATGAACTATTAGGTTGATCTAATCGAAACTAATTAAACCAGTTGGTGTCTAAGGTAAACCAGATCGGTGGTTTTTAATTGGCAGCCCGCTGACCTGGCCATTTCTGATGGTGTCTAAGGCAAGCTTTGATAGACCCTCCCACCGATCGAACTTACCTGGCCTCTTGATGAAATTATATTTTGATCGGATCACTTGACTATTCGAGTTGACCCATGTCAGCTAGGTAAATCAGTGTGACTGATTTAGGTGCTCCTAGACCAGCCCTTTTAATGGTCTCCCTTAAGCTGACTTGGTGAAGCCAGTGGGACGATCATGATAAGTTGATTCATCTGACCTCCTCTCTAAATCAATTAAATCCTCTAAAATTATTAGGTCTTTAAAATAAAATAGTTATGGTGATAACTAGATCATAGTCTCCCATTAAATGGATGATAATGGATCCATCAATTGGATAATCATTGGAGGCCCAAAAGTTTGGTGCTTATCGGCTGATGGAATTATCATTCATAATATGATTTCTTGACTACATCTTTCTAAATGGTGGTTAGGTTAGCCAACCAAAGTTAGGCCTAATCATTCATTGGCTAGATGGGCCAAGTATGGTCATGTTAATGGTTGGACCTAACCAGACCTTTTCATGGAGGCCAAAGCCTACTGATTAGGGACTGGGGCAAAATTAAAATTACTAAAAATTATTTAAAAAAATAATTGGTTATAAACCTATCCTTAGATGTACATAGGTTGGCCAACCAAAATTGGGCTTGTGTATAGTTTAAGTAGATTCTAGTACCCACTAAGGAATTAGGGTAATTTCTCGAATTGGAGGTAGAGGCTACCAATTCGAATAAAATAGTGGGAGAAACCTTTTGATTAAAGTCCAAATCTTTAGGTTTAATGAATCAATTACTAATTAGGTTATGATTTTTCTTTGTGCAGATATGGCCACTTCCCTATTGCTCCAATCATTGTTAGACAATAAAATTTTGGTGGGACCCAACTTCGGTAGCAAGTACCGAAAGTTGAAGATAGTCCTGGAGCATGAACGATTCTATATGTGATAACGGATCCTATACCTGAGGAGCCAGCTGCCAATGCACGTGGAACAGTCAGAGACACTTACTAGAATGGCTCAGTGACCGGACCACGCTGTGCGCTGCATCATGCTGGCTACCATGAGCAACGAGTTCAGTCGCAGATATAAGACGGCTCAGCCAAAGTACATGCTTCAAGTGTTGGAGGATACTTTTGGTACACCCGATGACGTGGAGAGGCACAAGACTAGTTGTGCCATCTTCAACGCCAAAATGTGAGATGGTGCCTCTGTCACTAATCATGTATTGTACATGATCGAGCTGATGGAGCGTTTGAGCAAGCTCGACTTTTCCTTACATGAGCAGCTTGAAAAGATGTAATACTGAACTCACTGTCCAAGTCTTATCTCCATTCCTCACTCATTATAGAATGACAAAGCCAGAAGTAAACTATCACGGATTACTGAGGTTGCTTCAGAACTTTGAGAAGGATCACTAACTCCATAAGGAGTCGGTGAACTTAGTGGGAGGTTCGTCTTCTGGTTCTTGACCCTTTGAGAAAGGAAAGAAGAACAAGAAGAAGAAAGTCAAGAAGTGCAAGTTCAGACTGGGACATCAGTGCAGGGCCAAACCAGAAAGATCAAGCCTGATAAGAGTCAAGCTGAATGCTTCGTTTACAAGAAGCGAGGATTGGAAGAGAAACTGTCCTCAGTACATTGCCTCCCTGGATCCGAACAGGCAGAGAAAGAAGAAAGCTGTTGCTGGGCAAGGTATTTATATGATAACTCCTTGTAATTTCTCTATTTGTGATATAACTGACTGGGTATTGGATATCGGTAGCCCTTACATATTTGTAATTCGTTGCAGGGGTTGCAGGTCATAGGAGATTCGAGCAAGATGAGAGGTTCCTGAACATTGGAGATGGAAGATCAGTTCCAGTTCTAGCATTAGAATCTTGAAACTTATATTTGAGTCCCATACCGTTGTTCTTAATGATATCATTTCTGTCCATTTCTTTTTAAATGTTATTTCTGTAGGCCTTCTGGCCAAAAATGATTATGAAATTTTAATAAAAAAATAAGTTTGTAATATCATTATGAATGGTATTACTATTTTTTGTGGATATTTGAAAATGGTATGTATATGTTATCACAACCTGTTAATGTAGTCTATTCTACTGCAAGCACCCTAGATTAGATAGTGTATCAAATATCTACTTATGGGATTGTAGGCTAGGTCATATAAACAAGAACAGAATAAACAGGTTGACTCAAGAGGGAATCCTCGAAGTCAGTGATTGTGAATCACTTCCTACCTGCGAGTATTGTCTTCTTGGTAAAATGACCAAGTCACCTTTTACTGAAAAAGGTGAGAGAGCTACTGAGCTCTTGGGCCTAGTACATACTGATGTATGCGGGCCCGTGAGCATAAGTACTAAGGTGGATATTTCTACTCATCACTTTCACGGATGATCTATCCAGATATGGATATGTCTATCTGATGAAACATAAGTCGGATTCATTTGAAATGTTCAAACGATTCCGAAGTAAAATAGAAAAAAAACTGAGAAGAGTATTAAAACTCTTCAGTCTGATCGAGGAGAAAATATCTTTTTAGTGAGTTTCTCACATATCTAGGAGAGAATAGCATTCTCTCCTAATGGACTCCTCCAGAAATACCACAGCATAATGGTGTGTCTGAAAGGAGAAATCAGACTCTGTTAGACATGATCCGATCCATGATGGTTTTGCCAGCTTGTCAATATCCTTCTGGGGATATGCACTCGAATCGACCTGTTATCTATTAAATAGGGTTCTAAGTAAGTCTGTAATTAAGACTCCATATGAGATATGGACAGGACATAAGCCAGCACTTTACACCTTAGGGTCTGGGGGTGCCCGGCCTATGTCAAACGGTTAGTTACAGATAAACTTGGACCTAGGTCTAACAAATGCACATTCATAGGGTACCCCAAAGAGACCAAAGGATATTTTTTCTACTATGTTGATGAACAAAAGGTGTTCGTCAGTCTTAAGACAATCTTTTTAGAAAAAGAGTTCCTTGATGAAGGAACCGTTGCCTCTAAGGTTGAACTTGATGAAGTTCAACAGGTAGAAGGACTGACACCAATAGCTGAACTTGAGTCAGATTTGATTAGATCAGATCCGGAGCCCAATGTACCTGTACTATTAAGACGATCTGATAGAGTACTGCATCAACCGGATAGATACTATGATTTCTTAGTCCAGGATGGTGATCCCATCGAACTCGATGAGAACGATGAGGATCCGATCACCTATATGGATGCAATGCAGAAACCTGATTTCGAGAAATAGCTTGAAGCCATGAAATTCGAAATGAGTCCATGAAGGTCAACGAGTATAGACATTGGTTGACCCACCTAAAGGAGTTAAACCTATTGGGTGTAAATGGGTCTTCAAAAGGAAGAGGGGTGCAAACGAAAAGGTGAGACCTATAAAGCCCATCTAGTTGCCAAGAGGTATCATCAACATTATGGTATTGACTATAACGAGACGTTCTCCCCTGTGGCAATGCTCAAATCCATTCGGATAATGCTGCAATAGCTGTCCATCTGGATTATGAGATCTGACAGATGGATGTAAAGACAGCTTTCCTGAATGGAGAGCTGACCGAGGAGGTGTATATGATACAACCTGAGAGATTTACATCCACAGATGAGTCCAAGGTGTGTAAGCTTCAGAGATCCATTTATGGATTGAAGTAAGCTTCTCGGAGTTGGAACATGTATTTTGATAAGGTGATCAAAACGTATGGCTTCATTAAGAACGGAGAAGAGTCCTGCATCTATAAATGGGCAAATGATCCAGTTGTGGTATTCTTTATCTTGTACGTGGTGACATTCTCTTAATCGGAAATGACATCCTCGCATAATAGGGAATAAAAGTTTGGTTGTCATCGCAGTTCTCCATGAAGGACTTGGGTGAAGCATCCTACATCCTAGGGATGAAGATCTATAGGGATAGATCTAAAAGGATGCTTGGGTTATCCCAGTCCACGTACATAGACACTGTGCTGAAGAGTTTAGTATGAAAAATTTCAAAAAGAGCTATCTATCGATAGACCATGGAATTTCTCTCTCTAAGAAGGATTGTCCGACAACTCCTGAAGAGAGAGAGTGTATGAGTAGAGTTCATATGCTTCGATCGTGGGATCTATCATGTACGCCATGACATGTACAAAGCTAGATGTGGCATATTCACTAGGAGTAGTGAGTAGATACCAATCTGATCCTGGAGAAACCATTGAAAAATGGTTAAAGCCATCCTTAAGTATTTGAGAAATACTAAGGATCAATGGTTGGTTTATGGTGAGTCAGATCTGAAATTTATAGGGTTCACAGACTCCAGCTTTCAATCTGACCATGATGACAGCAGAAGCGTGTCGGATAATATCTTTACTCTGAATGGAGGAGCCATCTGCTGGAAGAGTTTCAAGCAGCATACTGTGGCAGACTCTGTTTGTGAGGCAGAGTACATTGTAGCATCAGATGCCATGAAGGAAGCTATGTGGCTGAGAAAATTTATCACGAGCTTGGAGTAGCACCCTCCCTCGATGGTCCGATCCTACTCTACTGCGACAGCACTGGTGCCATTGCTCAGGCAAAGGAACCCAAAGCACACCAGCGAACGAAGCACATTTTGCCCGCTTCCACCTGGTCCGGGAGATCATGGATCGAGGTGATATCGACCTTCAGAAGATCGACGAAAAGAGAACCTACCGACCCCTTTACTAAAGCTCTGGTGATTAAGGAGTTCGACAACCACAAGTCGAAGATGGGTATTAGATACTATGTCGAGTGACTTTAGGACAAGTGGAGTTGTTAAAAATATGTCCCAAAAGTAATTGTCAATCTGATGACGGTTGAGCAACCTTGTATTGTAATTGATTTATTAATAAATAAAATATATTTTTGATATTTTCATCATAAGTTTTCATCTTCTAATGAACTCCATTGTTGTAATGAAATTTTTAGGACTATTTAGATTCGATAAAGAGAAGATTTATCGATTAGTCATTAAAACTGTTCACGATCAAATGATAGGCTGTTAATAAGGACAACAGCATCTATCCAGCATAGGTCACTATAGGCCATATCGGTTGGTTGTTCTCTTAACCAAGGAGTGTGAGACACTGATATGGCATATAGGTGAGATGTAAGGGTAATCGTCATTGAACGTGACCAACTTCAGAATATTCTGCTGTCGAGAATGTCTCTGATGGGATATAGATATAAGTGTCTCTTAGACCTGAGATCGCCTCAGTGACTTACAAGCAACTCACTGTGCTTTGATACTGGACTAACTGAATTTTTAATTCAATGATAGAAGGCTTCTGGGCATAGTCAAGTACTTGCGAAGTCGGAGTGTGATCAAGATGGGATTGACCACTCCAAGAGTTGGAGAAGAATGAGTCGCTGTATTTCAATTTAGCAAAACTTTGGCCAGGATAATCCATCAGATAGATTTGATATTTTGAAATACAATGTGGACAACTTAATCAGAGTTGACAGTTGAACTCTAAGGTGTCCTATAAGCATTTTGGTCAAGGGGATGAATTATATAAAAACTATATCTGCATGGGTTCTAAGGATGTTGTCTACACATTCAACCTATCCGACTGTCGGGTACCATTGCTAGATGGTCACTTTGATTGGTATAAAAATTTATTTGTATGCTATCGACTTAGGTTCGAACCTATGAGGTTACACACATTAGAGTTCACGATTCGATCGGATGGTTGATCAACGATTGAGAATCGTTCTAAGGTTAAACGATCAATACGATTGACATTTAACCTAGTGCAAGTGTTGCAGAAGGATCGATTAACAATTTGATTGCTAATTGGCTTAATTTGATTAAGCCAATGGGCTGAGATTAAGTCTAATTGAATATGATTTAATTAGATTTGGTTTGGGCTTGATTGGATCAAATCCAATTGGTTTATTGGATAAGCCAAGTGTAAGAAAAAATAGTCCTAGTTCAATTAGGACTTGGGTCAACCTAATTTCTAATTTGATTAAAAAATTAAATTAAATTTAAATCTAATTTAATTTAATTAAATTAATTCTTAATTTGGTTAAGACTATTTTAATTGGGTTGATTTGATTTTGGTTTGATTTGGTTTGAGAAACCAAATTTGAACAAGTCATAGATTAAACCCTAGTAAGATTAGGATTCCACCTTGCGCCAACTTAGCCCCCCATGCCCACTCTCTCTTATTTTGTGTGATAAAATCTTCTCTCCCAGACCTTCACGCATGCCCAAAGCTTTCCACTCTTTCTCTCTTACATGGAATGTGGTTGTGGACCAAGTCAAAGGAGGAATTAGTTTGGATTTTAAATTCTATGAGATAGAATTTTAGAAAACCAAAACTCTTTCCTTATGGTACTGATTTTATCCAAATTTTTTTTGAGATTTTTGTGAATTTTATGGCACATATTGTGCACCCTTTTCTAGTGGTCCATGGTAGAGAAAGAAGGAGGGGGCGCCCATGAGTTGGGCACCCCTTGTCTTGCCCTGTTTGAATTTTCTTTGACTAGGTATTTGACCTAGACAAGGATTCTTTATATCTCATTATTTAAGATAAATTTTTTATTGAGATTTTTTTGAATTATAGAGCATTGAGAGACCTTTGGGGCATGTGAAAATCAGAGAGAAAGAGTGTTGGGGCATGGAGATATAATAGACACAAAACTAAGTGTCTAGGTGAGAGCAAAGAGAAGAAGAAGAGGGTCTTCTTCTAGGGTTGCTGAGTTCACCTCTTTCCTTCCTCCATCTGTGAGTTTTCTAAGAGTGTCTCATATCTAAAACTTTTTCTCCTACTTCTCATCTTTGAAGAGTCCAAATCAAGAAGAAGAGACATCTGATCGACCATCGAAGAAGGATCAGCACAGTACTAGCATACTGTGCTGATTTCCTGGACCAGGATTTCTGATCGTGATTCGTGGGCTCATGTGGACGACTCCTAGAGGCCGAACGCATGTGCGACTTGCAACATCATCCTCAAGTCTGGATCAACAAAGTTAGAATGTCTAATTTGCAAGGTAATAGATCTGATCTATTATATTTTACATACATTAGATGTAGTATAGAAACATGTTGATATGATCAATATGTAGTTCTTGCTCTTTATATTTTAATTTTTGATTTAATATCATGTAATAATCATTTAATAGATCTTAAATCTAGAGATTCTCTGATTTTATAAGATAAATTTTGATTTATTTTAGTCTTCCGCTGTCTGATCTTGAAAAAATTTCAAGATCTAATCCTGAAACCCTAGATCTGATTCCTTCAGTTTTCCCAACCATAGATGAAAGCTCTGGATGAGTCCATGACCATGCATGCACCTTATAGTGATCGAAAGCTCACTGTAGTATAGCCTAAATAAAAACACCAGGTCCAATTAGCCGTGTCCCCAATCAAAAGCATCAATCTATAGTTGATTAACTCAGGATACAGAAGGTCGAAAACACCAAGACTATAAGACTACTTTAAGCCTGAATGTAGGAGAACTTAGCCTAACTATAGGCATTCCTAATCCTATAGCCCGACTTTAACTCGAAGTCATATGCTAGAATTTCTTCATGCCTAAGTCTCCATACTCCCACTTGCAACCAACAACCTAATAAAGATGAATGTGGCATGCATCACCATAAAATTAGGTGCTTAAACATAAATGGCTTCTTCAAAGAAAATTGGGCATATAACCTTTCAAAAACTGGCTAGCCTGAATTGATGATTATCTCAGTTGACAATATTTGTCTAACTTTAAGCAAGTACAATTTATTAAGGCTAATTTAAACCTAAATCTAGTAGCCTACCTAAGAGAATCATCATACTTTCTATAGTAAGAGGCCCATCACAACATGGGCCTAGATTAAGAGAACCTGGAGGACCACTATATCCTTTTAGACTACTCCTAGAGTCTCTACACTTAGATGCTCCAACTTAAATAAGAAACCAAATCTATCCACAAAAAATGAGAGTTTGACAAGCTCACTCTCATAGTTCATTTCAACAAGATCATAAACTAGTAGGTTGGCTAGTTTCAACATTATAGTTGCTAAGATATCCAAGATCAGATAATAATGGCTAAACTGAGACCTTGGGTGAAGCCAACCAGGTGGCTCAGTGAGTTAAGGAGCACCTAAAGAACAAAGCTCATAAGTTGACTTTTCAAATCGGGAATTAAAACCAATGCCTAATCTAGATCATACCAAAACTAGCCCCATTCTACTCTTAGCAAATACAATCCCTCTAAGTCCGATGCTAATAAGCACAACCAAATTTGTCATCCAATGCTCCAAGTGCACAGGGTTTAGTCATATAGCTGCACAATGCCCTACCAAAACTTTGAATTATTGCTAGCTAACTTGGGAAAAGTAGATCAAAATCCTTGAGGGGACATCAAATATATTATCAAAGGTCTTGAGAAGACATAAAAGATAAATCTATCATGGATGACAAAGAAGAGCCTAATTACCACTTGATCATTCTTCACTAACTCTTTGTTGTCTCTCAAGGAGAAAAGATAACATAGAGGTACAATTAGGGGTGCAATTGAGTCGAATCGAGTCGAGTAGCTGGATGTTTAAGTTTGATTCAACTCAAAATACTCAAATTGAAAACTCAACTCAAGATTGATCAAGTCTTAATATCCTAAGCTCGAGCTCGGCTCGATAAAAAATAGATAAAATTTGAGATCGACTCGACTTGATTCGAATATCAAGCGAGCCATACTCGAGCTCGATTTCAAGCTCAAAATCGAGCTTGAGACTCCTAATAATATATATATTATATAAATAAAAATATATTATTAAAAGTATATAAAATTGAGTAGGCTCGTGAGCTTTTGACTTGAGCATCTTGCTGCTCGAGCTCGACTTAAAAAATTAATCGAGCTTGACTCGAGCTTGATAATAACTAAGTCGAGTCGAGCTTGGACTCGATTCAAGCTCGGACTCAAGTCGAACTCGAGTAGCTTGCAAGCAGCTCAACTCATTTGCACCCCTAGGTACAATAATATCTTCCACTATTATATTGTCTACTAGAATCAATACATCACCATCATCATTGACAATGGTAGTGGTGAGGGCATGGTCCAAGGAGCTCATGGATCAACCAAAACTCAAGAACATCAATCACCCAATAGCTTATCGAGTTGCTTGGGTTAATGACTGAACTATTCTAATCAACCACAATAAGAAGTTGAAAATGTTAAAAACAAAACCAAAGAAACTAATTGAACTCTAATTCCTCTCCATATGCTAGTCCAAGAAAGAGAGAAAAGTAGGTTTTGCCTTTACCTTAGTAACTTATGAAACTAAGGTAACCCTAGAAGTGGTACAAAATTACCATCAGAGATCCAAA
Source organism: Elaeis guineensis (assembly GCF_000442705.2). NCBI lineage: Eukaryota > Viridiplantae > Streptophyta > Magnoliopsida > Arecales > Arecaceae > Elaeis > Elaeis guineensis. The sequence goes on from NC_026000.2 coordinate 123,332,850, forward strand.
AACTCTTGTTCAACTTCAAAGACGTGCATCTAATGATTTGCCTATGTAGGAGATGCAACATACCATTAACTTAGTCTTAGGAATCCATTGTCTAACCTTCAACACAATAGGATGAGCCATACTGAGCATAAGAATTGAAATAATAGGTTGAGGATTAGTTTGGTAGAGCCTCAACCTTTGTGCTACTCACTTCCAAGAAGGATGGACCTTGGAGGGTGTGCATTGACAATCAAGTAATTAAAATCACTATCAAGTATTGGTTCCCAATATTAAGACTCGACGATATGCTTAATATGCTAGTCAATTCGGCCTATTTCTCCAAACTTGACTTAAGAAGTGGTTATACAAATTAGAAGTAGGTAAGGTAATGAATGGAAGATAACATCTAAAACCAGCAGGCTATATGAGTAGCTTGAGATACTTTTTGGTCTAACCGATTCTCTCTCTCTCTCTCTCTCTCTCTGTGTGTGTGTATGTGTGGATATAGATAGATAGATAGGTTATACTTTGACAACATTCTTATCTACAATAAGATACCAAAGGAGCCCCAAACTGTGTTTGTCAAGGCATGAGAACCTTGAGATACGAGAAACTATATGTGAATTTGAAAAAGTGCACCTGAATGCAACTCGAAGTTATTTTCTTAAGATTCATCATCTTTATCAACAACATCAAGGTTGACATAGCAACCCTTACAAACTTCAATGAAGTTAGACGCCTTCATGGGTTGGCTACTTTCTACAGATGGTTCATTCACAACTTCAGCACCATCATGGCTCTAATTACCAAGTGCATGAAAAAGGAGAACTCTCAGCATGTCAAGTGAGCAATTTCCTACAAGAATACATATTCAATTCGATCTACAAGGTAGGAGTATAGATTAAAGTCATTGATGCCCCTAGCTAACAAGCTTGTTTACTAATGCTAATGCCAGCCAAGAACATAGGGTTCAACTAGCTTAGAGAACTACATGAATGTAAACCAAACTTTAGTAAAATCTATAAAGCACTCAGGGAGAGTGAGGGCCAAAACTACCCAAGATATTTATATGAGAGGGATGTTATTTAATGTAACTAGCTCTGCATACCAGGGACGTTGATACATGATCAAATCATCTAGGAGCTCCATATAGGAGATCTAGCTAGATATTTTGCTAAAGACAAGATGCTTGCACTCATGGAAGTGCAATCCTATTGGTTAAGCATGAAGATGGGCATAAGCAAAACAATTCGGTGGTATCATAGACAACTAAGTCTCATGTATCAAGACCTAGAGCATATACTCCATTGCCCATCTCCAAGAATTCTTAGGAAAACCTAAGCATGGATTTTGCCTTGGATTACCCAAGACTAGAGGAGTCTTCAATTCTATCTAGGTAGTAGTGGATAAACTCTCTAAAATTGCCAACCATCCTTTGTAAGGAGGCTGTCAGAAAGCTACTAAAACATCTTACGTACCAAAATATTCTAGCTCACCTACAAAAGATCTCAAAGGCTATTGTGTTGGACTAGGACATCAAGTTCACCAACCATTTCCAGAGGACACTATAGACCAAGCTAGGCATGAAGCTGCAATCTTCTAGTACTTCTTATCCTCAGATTGATATAAAACTAGAGTCATCAACCATAATTTAGGGAATTTGCTATAGAGTCTTTTTTAAATTTTATGGGGTAATAAATAGAACTTACATGAAGAAGAAAAGCTATTGATGCCATCATGATCTTTAGAACTAGTATGTCTACCATCACAAGAAGAAGATCCAGATATACTCCTCATTATCCACAAGCAACACCTCAGATTTTCAAGTCCAACTTTGAATATTTCTGATTGGGAGAACCTCACAAGTACTCTCAAATGAGTTAAGGAGCAATCTATAGGGTGTTTTTTTATAATATATCTCATTTATCAGAGGCAGTATTTAAATCAGTTAGTAGACTAAGATAAATATTATCCATAATGATTACATAGAGTTTAACTTTATTGCAACCATCATAAAATATATCTTTATCATTTTATCGAAAACTTTTCTTGAATCAAAGTTCCAATCAAATCAAAGCATCTAAAATCAATCTTAGTACGTGTTAGTATGGGCCACATATAGATGGGCTCAATCAGATAAATTTCAATAGTCTTATTATAGAAAGCTTAGCCACTTGGGATAATATTCTATCCTAGGCCTAGTTTGCTTACAATAGCTAGATCAATTGCACAATAGCACAATCTCCTTACAAGATTGTAGTAGGACTAGCACCTTGATAGCAACTTGATTTGATCTTACTATCGATTTTAAAGGGTGTCCCTTAAATGAGAGGACTTTACATAGTATATATACTGCATCTATGATGAAGTTCGAAAGAAGATTACAGAGAACAATTAGGAATGGCAATGGATAAGATACCCACAAATTTTGCTCTACCCATATCCGAACCCGTTTAAAATCTAACCATCCAAACCCTCCCAAACCCGATTATAAAACCAACCTCAAATCCCAAACCTACCCCATTTAAAATTGGTATCCTCATCACGTATCTGAACCTGCCAAAGCCAATGAAGAATCCTTTGGATCAAAATTCCCCAAACCCTACAAAATATTATGCTTCTGCCAAGATTAAGCTCTCAAAACCTTAAAGGATCAACTCACACTGCCACAACTCCTACAAAATTCCATATGCTAGAGTAAAAACATAACTAGAACTTTAGAAACCCCCCCAATCTCCCTCGGGTACTCTCTTTTCCCACAAGTCTCCGAAGAAAGAGAATGAAACAAAAAGAAAAAGAAGCGAAATAAAAAAAGAATGATCAATCTACATGGGAAAAGGTCGTACCTTTTAATTTTGCTAATTAATTTTTCTTTGTTTTCCTTGATTTTTCCTCTATGTTCCCCCAATTTTTCCTCCATTTTTTCGATCATCAGGAGTCTCAATCAGGTGGGAGGCTTGGAACCTAAGAAACCCCTCCCATCTCCCTCAAGTGCTCTTCTTTCCACGAATCTCTAAAGAAAGAGAATGAAATGAAAAAACAAAGGATAAGAAAAAATAATGGATCAAACAATTTGGGAAAATGTCTTACTTTTCAATTTTTCCCTCCTTTCTTTCATTTTTCGTGATATTTTCTTTGTTTTTCCCCTATGTTTCCTCTGTTTTTTTTGTCCCGAAGAGTCTCAATCAAGTGGGAGGCTTGGAGCGGCTGATAGAGAAGCTTAGACGTTTGATAGGGTTAGGATTTTATATTTATATACAAACAGGTTCGGATAATGGGTACCGAGGAATAAATTTCAAATCCGACCCAAATCCAAATAGGTTTTAGTTTTAAATCCCAAACTCTATTAGGATATATTAAATGGGTCCTATTAGGGTTTGGGATGGATTGGATATTTGAAAAATCTGCCCGACTGCCATCTTTAAGAATAATAGGGCTTTCCAAAATTATGCAAATTAGAGCTGCCAACATATTTACTTCAAACCAAATGAGAAAGTTCTCATCCCTAACAAGTCGGAATGGCATGAGAAAATTCTCATCCCTAACAAGTCAGAATGGCACCATCTAGATCTCATAGCAAACTATAGCCTAAGAACCTTCAGTCATTTTGCATCACTAACAAATGTGACCTCCTAGAGGACATCCACTTTAGCTCCACCTTCAATATTGAAAGAAAGGAGACAATTAATGAAGTCCATGACCTGCAACTACCATCGCTAACCAAGAAGAAACAAAAAATGCAAGCCATCCTTGATAGTAAGATAATGTTGACCAAAAACCAGACATACCAAAAATTTATGAGAAAATGAAAAGGAAGGCCCAAGTCTGAAGGATAATGGATCACTGTCGATGATCTATAGTACTTGAGCTCCAGTCTCTATAAGAAGTACCAAAACTTAAGGGGAGTTTATGAAAGCTGGAACTCTCCTAGGTGCAAGCAAGTAATTTAAAAGGATTCCCTAACCCACAATGGGCTACTTTGGCTACTTCAAATATGTCTATATAAAGTTTGGAAGCTAGATATGCCATACTCAAGGTTAAAAAAAATGGAGACATGAAAAATCGATAATCTAAAGTCTGTACTACTTCTTTGTGCCGTAGGAAAGAAAAAGAAAACAAACAACTCAAACTTTACTGAGCTTAATGCACAATTCAAACAAAAATAAATAACAATCAAGATCTTCTCAACCAAAGAGATCGATCACCTGGTCAACATTGCCATGGAGGAGTTGATATTCTTTTCCCCTGCCTCGACTATGCATCCCAAAATCTCTCACATGGTCAAGGCCTTTGGAATTCCACCATAAGAGCTTCGCAAAAGGGAGGAGTGTAGAGAGATCGAATTAATGTTGCTCCTTAAATGGCTCTTTAGGGAAGATCAATGATTTGGGTAAGATTGATGGCACAAAGAGATGAGAGGTGTTAATTGGTAACTGAAAGAGAAGCATTGTAGAAACTTTTATTTGGATTAGCTTTAGGAAGCATTTGGTATGGGGTGATAACCCTAAGGGCAAGAGTGATATAGGTGGAGATGATATGGTTGCTGTATTTGGTTATACTATAATTATCCTACATAGCAGCAATCCAAAATAATCCTTACTCCTTAAATCATTGCTCAACCTAGTGATGGAAAACCAATCCTTGAGAACAGGTATCTAGATCATTCTAAGGCAATGATCTTTGGCTAAAATTTAAGATAAAAATGCCTCCCAATTCAACAAAAAAAATTAGTTTATCAATATATTATTAATATATTATATCTATTTTATGTATTATATTATTTTGATATTACATATATAGTATTTATGACATAGTATTATAATATATTATTAATCATATAATTATAATAGTATTATTCATTTATATTTTTAATTTATAATATAAATAAATTATTGTACTTTATATTTATATGACAAAATATTATGTTAAATTACTTCTACTTGCCATATTGTCCTAATCAAAATAAATATTATTATTAACATAATAATATATATTCTCACCAATCCCAAGATGTCAAGGTGGATCACCTCCATGGACCAATAAGATAACAAACAAATATGAGAGCTTGCTAGATTTACTTTGACCGGACCCACCAATGCTCAAATCATAGAAGGTTTGCATAGGAATGGAGAAAAAGAGAATAGAGAGAAAGTCTCCCTCAGTTAAGATGATTTTTTCATTACCTTTTTCTAGAGGGCCTTTGAACCTATTTATAGCTGGAGTCTCGAATCTTCTACAATCACATCCCAACAGACCTAGGGCCGCACCATAACAAACTACCGATATGGCATGATAATTTTGGAGACGTGCAATAATAACCAAGCACATGATAAAATTGTGCATACATTTGAGATGGAAAGACAAAGCTACTTCTTTTACAAGGAAGGTTCTACTTAGCTCGAATTAACAGTCAAGGTCACCAAGTGGAGCTAAAGGTGCCAACCTCGATGGTCGGCCACTTCTAATCTACTTACCTTAGCCTTTAGGTTAGCCTAGCCTCACAGGATGTTTTGAAGAATTTCTAGATGTGTCTGAACTACCATGTAAGCCAGGAGCGGACAAATCTTACGGTGTCATGTCACTATGTTTGTGACATACCACATCGAATTAATTCTTGGAGATTGTTATGATCTTATTATACATGGAATCATGGAATTATCCTAGATTTTAATTTAGCAATGCTAAGAATTTTTTTTAATCAAAGTTATCATGGATTAAGCCTCTCAGAAAGAATATGATTAAGATTACTATGGGAATCAAAAGACATCCAATCAATGAGCAGCTCCACAAATCTCCACATTAAATGGTGATGAGTAAGTCACTCTAATATGTAGGTCGTTTTTTTTTTTTTTAGCAGCGAATATATAGATCGTCTTTGATGCGCATTCTTGTCTCAAGAAACTATTTGATTGTGGAGGAACCCATGCCAAACTAATGGTGTGTAAACATACAAGAGTTCTGATTATGGTGATGAATTGTACCATAGGAGGGAGTTTTATTAATCAATTTTTATAAATTTTTTGCATGTTAAGGGTGATTATTATTTCCTATCTAGTACAATTGCCTTGCGTGAAGGATTCATATGTTGAGCACTTAATTCATATTTAGCCCAATAATTGCTACTCTGACAAAAGCTTTGCTTTTGACAAAATGTAGGACACCATGAAATTAAACAAAAAAAATATAAAAAAATCTGGAAGAATGGTTTATTTTATACTGAATTTGGTATTGCTTGGGCCTGATGTTTGCACGCCTTGGCAGGATTTTATCTAAGCTGGCAGGATGATGCTTCATATTCTTTGCTTGCCATAATTGTCAATGGCTATCTTTTGCTGAATTTTTTTGTAGCTGAAATATGTGGCCTGGGAATGGATTGGTTTTTCAAAAAAAATAGTTTTAAGAAATTAAAAAAGAAAATTATTTTACAAGGGACTTGCACATAGCAAAATTTTTTGTACACTGCCTGCGATGTATATAAAATATGACGTGGAGCACACCGCCTCTCTCGATTGGTCCACGTGGCCCCATCGTGGCTCGATGTGACCAGACATCTGAAGACACGAAGAAAATAGAAGCAGTGCATTGTTCCATCTTGAATACATTTAATGTACGTTATAATCTATTTTTTAAATTTAATATGATGAAAATATACTTTCCCTCCAAAACGATGATTTTACTATTTTACAGTTTAGTTGGACATTTCGAATACTGCTCTTCTCTCTCTTCATCCTCATTTTGTTGAGCTTCTGTATGTCCAAAAAAAAATCTTTTAGCTACAACCATACAACGAGGTTATTGATTAGCATCTAGATAATTTTATCCATCTAACCAATATATCCCATCCTTTAGGAAGTAAAATACCGTCTGTATATGCTTTATTATGATTTTGTAGTAGTTCTTTTATTACAACAGCTCTTTTAGTAGTTAAATGAAGTTAATGCGTTAGGTAGGTTCAAATGGAGTTTTTTTTTTTCAGTTTTGAATACAGTATGTCATAAAAATCTTTTTTGAAAGTAGAATAAATTAGAATGTCATGACATTCTAGGTTTATATTATGACATCCTATGGGTCTAACAGCATAGAAGTATACTTTTGGATATTTTTATAACATCCTAAATCAAAATAATGACATTCGATGTTAAGATTATGACATTCTATACGTAAAACGCCTGTCAAAGATAGTTCCGACAATATTATAATATCTTAGATCTAAATTATGATATTTTAGATTAATATTATAACATCCTGTAGATAAAATAGAATTGAAGTATTTTTTTTGATATTTTTATAATATTCTAGGTCGAAGCTATAACATTGGATGTTAAAATTATGATATCCGTAGGTAAAACACCTCCAAAAGATGACTTTGACAATATTATGATATGCTGATTCAAATTATGATATTTTAAATTAATATTATGATATTCTATAGGCAAAACATCAATCAGATATATCTTTTCGATATTTTTATGACAATATGTGTCCAAAATGATGGCATTCGATGTTAAAATTATGATATCTTAGATGTAAAATACCTATCAAAAGTAGTTTTGATAATATTATTACATTCAATATCAGATTTTTGACATTATAGGTTAATATTATAATATTGTAGATAAAATAAAATTAAAATAAATTTTTTGATATTTTTATGAATCTTATATCAAAATTATGATATTTGGATGATAAAATTATGACATTCTATAGGTTAAATGCCATCTGAAAATAGTTTTGATGATATTATGAAATTCTAGAATAGAATTATGATATTTAGGATAATATTATGATATCTTACAGGCAAAACATCAATAAAATATATCTTTTCGATATTTTTATGATATTCTATATCCAAATTATAATATTGTATGTTAAAATTATGATATCCAATAGGTAAAATTTTTTCAAAGCTAGTTTTGAAAATATTATGACATCTGATATCAGATTTATTATATTATAGATTAATATTATAATATTCTATAGGTAAAATACCTCTGAAGTATACTTCTTGATATTTTTATAATAACTTGTATCAAAATTATGATATTTGGATGTCAACATTATGATATCTTATAGGTAAAATACTTTTCAAAAATAAATTTGATAATATTATGACATTCTAGATCAGTATTATGATATTTAGGTTAATATTATGACATTCTATATGTAAAACATCTCAAAATAGATATTTTTTAATATTTTCATAATATCATGTGTTAAATTATGATGTTATATGTTAAAATTATAACATCTTGCAAGTGACATATCTTCGAAGATAGTTTTAAAAATTTTTATGACTTCTTCGATCAAAGTTATGATATTCGATGTTAAACTTATGACATCCTATAGTTAAAAAATTTTTCAAAGATAGTTTTGATAATATTTTAACATCGTAGATCAAATTTATGATAAGCTAGATTAATATTATGATATCCTGTTGGTAAAATACGTCATAGATAAATTTTTTTAATATTTTTATAATATCTTGGATTAATATTAAAATATAGATTAATATTATGACATTATATAGGTAAAAATCCTTCCAAACATATTTTTAAACATTTTTATGATATAATAGGTCAAATTTATGATATTTTATTTAAAAATTTTGACATCCTATGGGTTAAACGCTTTTCAAAGATAGTTTTGATAATATTATTATATCTTATATCAGAATTATAATATTATAGGTTAATATTATGATATCTTGAATGTAAAAGACCTCCAAAGTATACTTTTTAACAATTTTATGATATGTTGGGTCCAAATTATTACATTCGATATTAAATTTATGACATCATATGGGTAAAGCACCTCTCGATAGTATTTTTGATAATATTATGACATGATAGATAAAAATTATGATATTCTAGAAGTGCACCACCTTGCCTGATTGATCCACATAATGCTCTCGTGGATCGATGTGACAGCTTCAATTTTTTCACATTCGGTGGCATCATGCTCTACAGTGTTATTAAATCTGATCTTTTCAAAATAATGAAAAGATGATTTTGCCTTCGTTGCTTAGCAAAGAAAATATACGCCAAAGAGAGAGGAAAAGAGAAATTAAACCACCTTCATCTCTCTTCCAAAATACCGTTTGGTCATCCCTCCACTTCAACGACTAGCATTTTCTTCCTTCGAACAATCGAAGCATCTCAATGCCTCAAGCTCTACAGTTGAGGATAAATATTTTTTTTCTTCATTTTCTTCCTTTGGACGGTGTTCTCAACTCATTGAAAGGGCATTTTCAGATAACCATTTTTATTCAATAATGGCTCCTAAAAAGTTTGAGTTTAAAAGGTGCCAAGGAGAAGGCAACGAAGAAGAGGAGGTGATCGAAGAGAGCATGCAATAGTTGTTTACATAGAAGAGGATGCCCCTACAACATCTGGGAGAGATGAAATAGCGAAAAAAGAAGAAGGTAAATTTTTTTAAAAGTTTAGGGCATCCATTTGGTATTTTTTAATGCCTTGATGATTTCATGAGCAATTCAAATTTAGTTTTTATGTTAATCAAGTATAACCTCCTTTCATTAACAATATGCAGTCTGTAGTTCACTTTTAGATATTTTTTATCAATTTTATAATATCCTGAATTAGAATTATAATATCTTAAATTAAAATTATAATATTCTATAACTAAAAAACCTTTCGATGATAATTTTAATAATATTATGACATCGTAGGTTAATATCATAACATCTTGTAGGTAAAACACCTCAGAAATTATTTTTTTTTTATTTTTATAATATTTTGAGTCTAAATTATGATATTCTAGATTAAAATTATGATATCTTGTAGCTAAAAATCTTTTCAAAATAAATTTTGATGATATTAGGACACCCTGGATCAAAATTATGATATTTTAGATGAATATTATGACTTTATGCAGGTAAAACACCTAATGTTTATATTTTTTATCAATTTTGTGACATCCTATATCGAAAATATGGCATTTTATATTAAAATTACTATGATCTGTAGGTAATCAACCTTTCGATTATAAATTAGGCAATACTATGACATCGTAAGCCAAAATTATGACATATAAATAAATATTATAATTTTTATAGATACAATATTTCAAAATAGATAATTTTTGTCAAATTTATGATATCCTGATTGGAATTATGATATTATAGATTAAAATTATAACATCCTATAGCTAAAAAATCTTTTGACGATAATTTTGACAATATTATGATATCGTAGGTCGATATCATGACATCCTATAGGTAAAATACCTTAGAATTCATATATTTTATCAATTTTATGATATTTTAAATTTAAATTATTTTATTTTGGGTTAAAATTATGATTTCGTATAGCTAAAAATCCTTCCAAAGTAAGTTTTTACAATATTATAATATCATAGACCAAAATTATGACATGTACGTGAATATTATGAATTCCTGTAGGAAAAGCTCAGATCAAAATTTATATATTTTGTTAATTTTGTGACATTCTATGTCAAAAATATGACATTCTATGTTAAATTTATGATATTTTCTATCAAAATTATGATATCATATGTCAAAATTATTGCATCCTGTTAGAAAATCATTTTCAAGAGATGATTCTTATTCCGTAAGAACATAATAACATTATATGTCTAACTTATAGCAATGTAAGTTTAAATTATGACATCCTATTAGTAGTATTCTTCTCAAAGTTAAATTTCTGATAATGTTATGACATACTATTCATTTGAATAATATGTTGTTTATTATTTTAACTTTCTGTTGTTGACTATCTAATTTTTTGTTGTAGTGTCAAATCAAATTCTCCTCACGATTTCTTGACGTAGGACTTCAATTTTTAAGAACTTTTATAAACCTGTAATATATGTTCAAAATGTGCAGAAAATAAGCTTTTCTCTTCTATTTAGTGCCTATGTTGATACAGAGCCCTTTGTGGTAGATGGGGTACTCCTCTCAGACATCATAAAATATCATGTTGGAGGAGATCAACTCATTTTTGCTGAAAAAATTATAACATTCAGTGTCAAAAAAATGAAACTTATTTTGGATCTTCCATGTCACGAAATGAAAATCTCAACTATTGAAAACGTCCAAAGAAAATTGGGAGGCTGTTTGAGAGATTTGGGATGAGATTGAAGAGGATTAGAGTCTTTAATTGATCAGCTAAAGATATCTAATAGAAAGGAAGACATTGAAGATATTATCAAACTTTGGATAGCATATATGCTAGTCCTTTTTTGGCCCTAAAGTCAAGTCAGATATGTCCAAGAGAACTGATCCCCTATTTGGATGACTTGACTAAATTGGGATCTATAGCGTGGGCTGTTGCCATCAAAAATTTGACGTTTGAGGTTTTCTCAAAGATTGTTGACTATTTGAGGTCTGAAGTGCCACGCCAACCAAAGAGGATCGACAAAGGTACAAGATAGCCCACTCTCTTTAGCTATTCGACTGCCCTCGTGGTAATTATAATATATAGTATCTTTAGTTTAGTCCTTTTATTTTTAACTCTTCCACAGTTTGATTTGAGAAAATGATCATTTGTAGGCGTGATTCATTAAGCATACCAATATAAGACCCCCCATCTGACTCTTCAAAATTTTCAAGATTGCTGAGGTGGCGTAACTACAGAAAATGGAGTCACGATCAAAATTTTGATAAAATCTAATTCGATTAGGTAAACTCAGATCTATAAGCTGATATCCTTTCTTATAGGATGTCATATATTTTATAAGATGTCATAATATTTTATATGATAATTTACTGATTTCACCTTTTTCTTTCTTTGTTACTAGGTCAAGGATGCTGTTTGACCTGTCCTAGAAGAGTAGTGGCTTCTCAGTTCTGTTGAAGCAAGGTAAGAAAAAATTTTCAGTACTGATGAAGCAAAGTTAGAGTTGTCCAACCAGATTTGCTGTGCAATATGTGTAGGGCTGAAAATTGAAATTGAGCTTAGGAAAAAGCTCCTCATTCAAGATAAGCTACTGAGATCCTAGATCAAAAAGAGGATCAAAAGTAAGGAGGAGAAAGAGGAGGAAGAAAGGCATGGGGATGAAGAAGAAGAAGAGGAAGATGATAAAGAATATAAGGACGAAGAGGAACATAAGGAGGAAAGGAAGGAGTTTAGAAGGAGGAAGAAGAAGAAAGAGAAGGAGAAGAAGAGGTTGAAGAGGAAGAAAGGAAAAAGAAAGAGGAGAAGAGGGAGGATGAAGAAAGGAAAAGGAAGGAGAGAAGGAGAAGAGGGAGGAGGAAGAAAGGAAAAAGGAGGAAGAGAAGGAGGAGGAGAAGAAGAAGGAGAAGAAGGAGGAGAAATAAAGGAAAAGGAATAACAGGAAGAGGAAGAAAGAAAAAGAAGGGAGGAGGAGAAAAAGAGGGAGGAGCAGAAAGGAAAAAGGGGGTGGAAGAGAAGAAGACTAGGGAGGAGGAAAAAAGAAAAAGAAAGAAGAGGAGGAGAAGAAGAAGAGGGGAGAGGAAGAAAGGAAGGAGGAGGAGGGGGAGAAGAGGAATAGGGAGGAGGATCAAAGGAAAGAGGAGAAGGAGAAGAAGAAGAGGGAGGAGGAAGAAAGGAAGGAGGAGGAGGAGAAGAGGAATAGGGAGGAGGATCAAAAGAGGAGAAGGAGAAAAAGAAGAAGGAGAAGGAGGAGAAAGAAAGGAAAAGGAAGCAGCAGCAGGAGGAAGAAAGAAAAAGGAGGGATGAGGAGGAGAAGAAGAGGGAGGAGGAAGAAAGGAAAAAGGATGAGGAAGAGAAGAGGAAAAGGAAGGAGAAAGAAAAAAAAAGAAAGAGGAGAAGAAGAAGAATAAGGAGGAAGAAAGGAAAAAGGAAGAACAAAAGGAGAACAAGGAGGATGAAGAAAGAAAAAGGAAGAGGAGGAGGAAGAGAAGGAGAAAGAGAAGAGGAAGGAGGATGGAACCAAAGAGAAAGAAAAGAAAAGAGAGGAGGAGGAGGAGGAGGAAAAGATAGAGGAAGAGAAGAAGAGGAATCCAAAGATATTGATATATTCACTCGAAAGGAGAGTGAAAAAAGAACCTTGCAAATGCAAGGCCTTGATATTTATAGAAGATCCAAATTATGAGACTAATCTGCTCACAAAGAAGAACAAGATAATCTCCAAATCCAAAGAAATACCTCTTGTTGATCTCTCAACTTTGGAAAGTAGACTACCAAAATTAGAGAAGTAGGCATTAGATTTCTGTTTGATTTATTAGACATCCTTATCTTGGGTAAAATTTTTTAATCGGATCTTTTAATACAGAAATTCATCAAGCATTCATGAGAATATCAAGACAAAGGTCTATTTCTGAGGAGGATAATGCCGTTATTCAACTGTTCTTGAATGAAAGAGTTATCTCATAAGTATTTTATAACATTCGTGACATCCTATATAATGTAATGTACTTTATTGATGGAAAAATTTGTGTTTTTCATTACAAAGAGGTTGTTTTCAACAATACTCATGGAGACAACATTATGAAGATCAATCTTCATGACCTGCTATTTGGCAAGATGATAATTGATGATATAAAGATTCAACTCTGTTCATATTCATTTCTCAATATTTGTTCTGGACATCCTGTGTGTTAATATGGCTTTTAGTTGGTGACATCCTGATATATATTTTGCATGAATAGATAATTGATGCAGGACATGACTTCCTGATTAAAAAATAGACTGAACCAACATATTTGTGTGACAAGTGCCTTGTCGCCCCCAGAATGACAGTCTAGATGTACATTCAATCGACATCATTACTGCATGAGCTTGCTGGCATGATGGGATAATTCATTTTTGATGGAGTTAGTGATGATGAGAAGAAGAAATTTAGATTTCTTTTCAACATCATCAACACAAAAAATGTCCATTAGCACTTAGTAGCAATCAACATGGAGAAAAAAAGATTTATTCATTTAAACTCCATCAAGTGCAAAGCTAAATATAAGGCTAATACCAAGAAGTAGTAGAAAAAAGTTCCATATATATTTTGATAATGCAGAATTGAGTAAATGGAATATCAAAGAAGATCATGACTACTCTTCCTAGCCTAAGGATTTTTTGGATTGTGGACTCTGCTACTTGAAGTACATGGACTTTCTTACTCGCAAGGATAGACCAGTTAAATAGGACTTCACGCAAAATGACATATTTCAATATTAGAGAGAGCTTGAAGCCAAAATCATAGGAGAGGATCTCGAATAGAAAGTGAATGCTGTCGTTGAAAAATTATAAACCCTTTGATAGAAACAATTCATTGTAAAAGATTGAATATCGGATGTCAAAGTGTTTACAATTAAAAAAATCATTCCTTGTCAAACATGTTTTTCTTAGTTTTTTTGTGAGTTTATTATATAACAATAAATAAAGGAAGTCAAAGTATATATAAATGAAATTATCATTCTTTGAAAAATAAGGTTTTATAAAATCTTTTGTCCAATCTTTGAATAAATGATGTCAAAATGTTGATTATTAAAATTTTGTAGTATTTTTTGCCCAGGATGTAATACTCCTTTGTCCAAATATATATTTGGTCATGTGTTGACTACAGAATGTCATAATTTCAATATCTTGAGCTTAGATTATGATATCGTCAATCGAAATTAAGATATTGTAGGTTAAAATTATGATATCCTGATACAGAAAATACCCACGAATACAGAATTATAATATCTAGAGTAAAAATTATGATATCGTAGGTCGAAATTATGACATTCTAGTACGCAGAAGTCTCAGAACGTAGAATTGTAAGATCTTGAGTCAATATTATGACATCATAGCTTAAAATTATGACATCTTGACACAAAGAAGTCTCTAAACACAGTATTATGACATCGTCAGTCGAAATTAAGACATCATACGTTAAAATTATAACATTCTGGCACAAAAAATACCTGTGAACATTGAATTATGACATTCAGAGTAAGAATTATAATATTGTAGATCAAAATTATGATATTCTGACATGCAGAAGTCTCGGAACACAGAATTATGAGATTTTGAGTTAATATTATAATATTGTAGTCCAAAATTATGATGTCCTAGCACAGCATGATTCTTCAGAATTATGACATCATGGGTCCAAATTTTGGATATTTCACTTCAAATTTACGACATCTTGAAAAAGAAAATATAAGCGAACGTAGAATCATGATATTTTCAATTAAAATTATGATATTGTAGGATAAAATTATGACATCCTCAATAAAAAAAAATCCCGATATACAGAGTTATCACATCTAGGGTGAAAATTATGACATTGCAGTTTAAAATTATGACACAGATCAAAATAAACATTCTTAAATATAGAATTATAAAATTTTAGATAAAAATTATGATATTCTAGATTAAAATTATAACATTCTATCATAAAAAAATATCTGAATTTAAAATAATGACATCTTTGGTAAAAATTTTGATATTCTATGATAAAATTATGATGTCCTCCAACAATAAATGTCCATAAACGTAGAATCATAACATCTTCGATCAAAATTATGATATTATAGATTAAAATCATGACATCTTTGATAGAAAAACATCCCCATATGCAAATTTATAACATCCTGTCCAAATTATGGCATTGCATGTTAAAATTATGACAACCAATAATCCTCGAATGAAGAATTATGATATCCTAAATAAAAATTATAATATTATAGAATAAAATTATGACATCCGATAGTGTAAACATCTCTGAATGGAGAATTATAACTTATTGGATCCAAATTATGATATTGTAGTTTAGAATTATAACATCCCGACATAGAAAAAATCTCCAAAAGCATCCTGAGTCGAAAATATGAAATCATGCACAAAAAATATTTTCGAAACAAAAAGCATTACATAAATAAGATCAGTCCATGCAATATAAGTTAAAATATAACACCATCTGTTACAATATATTTTATATTTTCATGAAATTAAAACATTCGATATACAAATTATGACATCCAGTGAGAAATTTACACATGTTCTTCTCGTAGTTAGCACTCTTCTTACTTGTCCCTCCTACTCTCCTCTTCTTACCATCTATTGGCAAGACCTTTCAATATCTCCCATTCCAAGGCGGATGTGCGACAGCACACCCCTCTCGAGCTCCTGACATCCATTCGGAGGGTCGGGGGAGTATCCCTCCATCGAGCAGAAGTATCGCCACAATAAAGCATCTTCTATCATACCTTCATCGATAAAGAATGTTAGAATAGATCATCCTGACCACACCTGATAGCCTTAACATCTCTTTATAAAGGGCTTGAGCACGGTAGGGAAGAGATGGGTGTCAAAACATACAGAGAGCTTGAGAAGGTTCTTAAGAAAAAAAAAGAACTATCTAAAGAGTCCCAACATGACATGTTGGGAGACCACATGGCGCGAACCCACTATATGCAGAATTATCATATTACATGTTAAAATTGTGACATCCATACAGCAAACGTCATCAAATTATGACATCCTGTATCAAAATTATGAATTGAATATCAATATTATGACATCTTGGCATATAAAATATCTTCGAAATTATGACATCCTATGTTAGGTATTGATATTGTAGGTTAAAAATATGACAAATTGGAACGAAAAATATACCGAAACATAGAATTACGCCATCCTGGGTCCAAATTATGAGGATCAAACTCTTCTATGTTAGTTAGCTGCACACGTATGCATCAAACTCATCTAAAAATGGACAAAGAATGGTTGATTGCTTGCAGTTTTTTGTTGGACTACCTCAACTTCATCTGGAGTCATCCTCTATCTTTTAGCAGGTTTTTTATCTTTTTCTTTGGCAGATGAATCATCGGATGTCTTGTTCAGAGCTTTCTTTGAGTTCTTTGACTTCTTTTCGACTCCACTCTTTATTCTCCTCTCTCTTGGCCGTCATGTTGTAACAATATTTTTAGAATGTCGGATAACAAATTCTGAACTTGATTGTGCTGAACTATTAGTATCTACTGCTCTTCCGAATAATACAGTTAGATTAGCTATCACCAAGTTAAATGCATCTTCATATATAGAGGCAACCTTCGCTAGCTTCATCAATCGATGACTCATCAAAGCATATCCATACCAAATAAGATATCGATATGCTATAATAGGTTGTCATAGTTATAGATAGGACATCATAATTCAGTTATAGAATGATGACATATCTAAATTTTTTAGTGCTCTTATCATAGAATTGGACATCGCAATCTAAATCATCAATCTTTATTTCATGTCCTTGCACCATCTGTTGAGAAAGTACTTATCAAGAATGCGAAATACTTCATTTTGATGGAGAACCAATAAGGCATGCCTGCACAAGTATCTCCTGAATTCAAATGATTAGCACTGACATTTCACTTCTTCCAACTGACTGCACTATGATACAATATAGTTTTTGACAATTTGCTTTTCAATTCAGTTGACTTTGATTATATCGAATGACTTCACGAAATAAACAGGACATTGTTAGCTTCTTTAGTTAATCAGCATTTGATGCAGCCATCTCAAGTACCTTGATCTGAAATTTTTTGATATATGTCTTATGTACATGACTGTTGCTTGTCCCTCAAAAAATGAGGATGTCTTCAAGAAAGCATTAGTTTGTAAGGACTTATTGTCTTATTCATTTTCTGCTTCATATCTTTTCTCCAACGTATCCTCATAGTTCTCGATGAATTCTTTTAGGGTAGTCTTCGAATTTACAAATCCATCGAAAAAGTAGTTAATGCTCTCACTCCTTTGAAAGAAGGATATGCCTAGAAAGGATGTCAAAAATAAAGAAGATTACTCATATAATGTTACAAGATATCATAGAAAGATTAAAAAAAATTATGTTATGATTCCAAATACCTGCAAAGAATGTAGCCTTAAGGTAAACTGGAACCCATTTATTCCGACGTTCGTAGAGATCACACAACCAATCTACACTCTTGCATTCTTCATACTTGTCCATAAGTTGTCTCCATTCTTTCTTGAAAGATTGCATCGTAACAGTTTCATATACAACTTCATCGAATTCAATCATAAATTTGAGATGTGCTATGCATAAATGGCCTATCTTTTAAAAAAAATTTTCAAACTGTGTCAAAGACAAAATCGATATCGTGCATTAGAAAAAATCTCCATGACAATAGCCTCGATCGCCTTATCCTGATCGATGATGATGGCATTAGGTGCTTTACCACTATTTTTTTCTAGTCATGCCTGAAATACTCATTTAAAAATCTCCATCCTCTTGTCTGATAACAACGCATAGCCAAGTAGGATGGACTGTCCATGGTGGTTAACTCCAATAAATGGACAGAATGATATTTGGTATGTATTCGTGAGATAAATAGAGTCAAAAGTCAATACATCACCAAAGTAAGTGCATGTCATTCTGAACTTTGGATGGATCCATAACACATTCTGTAGCTACGCATTGTTATTCTAGTCCAATGTATACAAGAAATTTATATTTTTAGCTTGTATTTATGTGAAGTGAACAACCATTGAGTGTGTATCTCCTTCTTTCAGCTGACTTTAATATTTTCGATAAATATAATTATGAGTGTCCTTCTTTGTGAATTCTAATTGCCTTCTTCCTTCTTGCCATGACAGAATATATTTGAGTTGTAAGTATATTCACGGCATGCATGTTTGTAATCTCTACTTTTTCTGATGTGCTGATATTCATATGGGACTATAGATAAGTGACCATTGATATGGATAGCACATGGTTGTGTTCTAGAACAGCATCCTCCAATTTCTACTTATCGATCTTGTTATTAAGTTTGGCTTTTATTGAGGCCTTACAATCAATTTTATCGATGTTTCTGGATTCATGGAATTGTCCGTTTTCTAGATTTTCCTTTCCTCCAGTATACTAGATATTTGAAGCATAATTCTTGTTTTTATTGGACCTACTGCACATGGTTGTGATTTAAAAACGGACTCTTCTTGCATGAGCATTATAGAAATTATACACATCAATTATTGAGTTAAACTCCATTCCAACATGAGGATCAACATTATCATTATCTAAATGTAGTGTAATAGAAGATGGATTCTCAAGAGAACTACCATATAATGTTATAAGATTGTCAAAACAATCTTCGAAAAGTATTTTACTTATAGGATATCATAAACAGGATGTCATAAAAATATAAAAAAAATATACTTTAGATGTGTTATAGGTACAGGATATCATAATATTAATATATAATGTCATAATTTTAATATACGATATAATAATATTGTTAAAACTATATATGAAATGTGTTTCACCTATAGAATATCATAATTTTTAAAATAAAATATCATAAATTTGATATATTATGTTATAATATTGTCAAAATTATATTCGGGAGGTATTTTACCTGCACGATATCATAATTTTAACATAGAATGTCATAATTTCAACACAAGATATCATAAAAATATCCAAAAATATATCTGAGAGATGTTTTACCTACAATATGTCATAAATTTATAAAATATTATAATTTCTAACCATGATATCATAAAAATATCAAAAAAATATATCTAAAAGATGTTTTACCTACAGGATGTCATAATATTAACCTACCATATCATAAATTTGACATGCTATGTCATAATATGATCAAAACTATCTTCGAAAGCATTTAACCTACAGAATATCATAATTTTAACCTAAGATATCAATAAAAATATACAAAAATATACTTCTGAGAAGTTATGTATATAGCGTATTATAATATTAGACTTTAATATAATAATTTTGATATAAGATGGAATAATATTGTCAAAACTTTATTCAGTAAGTATTTTACTAATAGAATATTAAAATTTTAATATAAAATATCATAATTTTTGAACATGTTATAAACATATCAAAAAGTATACTTAGTAAGTATTTTACCTACAAGATATCATAATATTAATAAAAAATATTATAATTTTAACTAGGATATCATAAAATATCAAAAAGATATATTTGAAAGGCGTTTTACCAACAGGATATTATAATTTTAACATAAAATATTATAATTTTGACATAAGATATCATAAAAATATCAAAAAGTATATTCGAGAGACGTTTATAGAATATAATAATTTTAATATATAATATCATAATTTTGATTTGTGATATTATAAAAATATTAAAAAATATACTTTAAAGAAGTTATAAGTACAATATATCATAATATTAATTGTTAATGACATAATTTTGATATAAGATGTAATAATACTGTCAAAACTATATATAAGATACATTTAATCTAAAAAATATCATAATTTTTAATATAAAATATCATAAATTTAATCTATTATGTCATAATATTTTTAAAACCAGCTTCGAAAAATATTTTACATATAAAATATCATAATTTTAACATATAATATCATAATTTGAACACAGAATATTATAAAAATATCAAAAATATATACCTGATTGATGATTTGCCTACAGAATGTCATAATATTAATCTAAATATTATAATTTTGATCTAGGATGTTACGATATTATCATAAATATCTTTAGGAGACGTTTAACCTATAAAATATTATAATTTTGATAATCAAATATTATAATTTTGATATAAAATATTATAAAAATATCAAAAAATATACTTCAATTTTGTTTTACCTACAGGATATCATAATATTAATCTATAATATCATAAATCTGATATCAGATATAATAATATTATCAAAACTATTTTCGTAAGCATTTTACGTACAGAATGTCATAATTTTAATATTGAATATCATCATTTTAGACATAATATATCATAAAAATATCAAAAATATATCTAATTGATATTTTACCTGTAAAATATTATAATATTAATCTACAACATTATAATTTTAACTAATATATCATAATATTGTCAAAATCATCTTTTAGAGGTATTTTACATAAAGGATGTCATAATTTTAACATCAAATATCACAACTTCGATCGACAATATCATAAAAATATTAAAAAAAAATAAATTTTATTTTACATACAAGATATCATTATATTAATCAAAAATATTATAATTTCGATCTAGAATGTTATAATATTATCGAAACTACCTTCAATTAACATTTTTCGTACAAGATGTGATAATTTTAACATCGAATATCATCATTTTAATCTAAAATATTATAAAAATATTCAAAAATATATATTCAAACCGGTAGACCCATAAAATGTCATAATATCAACACAATATACATTCAAAAAAAATTTATGATATATTATATTCAAAATTTTAAAAAAAAACTCCATTTGAACCTATCTCACACATTAACTTCGTTTAACTATCAAAAGAGAAAACTACCACAAAAACATAATAAAACATAAAATTTTACTTTGAAGCATGCTGCCTAAATGGACAAAATTATATAAATAATAAACAACCTCAGACGCATAGTTGTGTCATAAGAATTTCATCTTAGAGAGAACATTTCATCATATTAGATAAATTATGATACATATTAAATATATTTATCAGTAGAATAATGCACCACCTTCATTTTTTTTGTGCCTTCGGACATCCGACCACATCAAGCGACAATAACACGACATGGACCAATCAGGAGAGAAAATACGCTCCACATTAGATTTTCTACACCACAAACCATGTATAAAGAATTCCGCCTTGAACATTTTCTTAGACTGGTGAGTTAACTAGCAAAACCCAACACCGACTAATCTTGTTTGACAGCACCCCCACAAAGTCCGGAATATGTAGATTGGATCCGGTTAAAATTAGTGGGTTACAGGTTAAATTCCCCATCCCTGAAAAATGCTTTATTTGATGGTACAAAATCTTGGGTAACCCAGCTTTAGTTATTTAATTGATGATATATGGGAACGTTTATTCCAGCAATACCTGCATTTTCTTCTCACTTAGAAAGGGCTCTGCTCTCTCTCAAAATCGAACCCTGCTTATTTGCCGCTGGTTTGTCAAAAAAAAAAGAGGAAAAACCAAAAAAAACACTATACACGAACCTGTACACCCTTAATGCAGGATGATGACATGTAAAAGATACAGGAGACGATCCGTGCTCAATCATCTGGGCGATGTATCTCGCCCATCAAAATGCGGTTGCTATGGACCTTGAAACCAAGAAGAGAGGGATCAATCTGCCGCCCCTTCTTCCCTTTCTTCTTGCTGCTCTTTCCACCTGGGCCAGCATCCACCGACTCCAGAGCACCAGTAGAAGAATCTGTATCTGGCAAGGGCTTTTTTGTGCTTTTCAGCATGTCGATGAATGAAAGTTCTGGTAGGCCAGCATCGCTGCTCGACGATGTACGGTGAAATCTCGGGTCCTTCCTGTTTGAGGCTAGAGTTTCTGAGGCCTGGATTGCTAGATTACCACCAGGTTCCTGTCTTCCCTCTGCAAGTAGATTTTTCCTTTGATCAATTAGAAATGCATCGAGCTACACCCGGTTCAGGCAAATGGCATCATTTGTTAAGCCATTAAAGTCAGAAGACAATAGACGAAATAAACCTTGAAGACCTAAGAAAAGCATACCCTCAGAGGATGCATAGCTAGCAGGATTCGTCCCCTTGACCGGTGAAGCAGAAGCTAGCTCTGATAATGCTCCCTGAGATGATATGACATGCGGATAATAGGCATGGTTCGGTAGGGGATTATCAGCCCCCTTATCAAGAGCGCCAGCAATCCTAAAAGCAAAATAGGGAGAAGCGCATGAATACCACAGTCAGAGACAGCAATGTAAAGCAATTTACCCTAGAATGTGCACTACAAAGCTCAACTGAACTGTCACGACACAAATAAAGATTCATGCAACACAGCAATTGTCATTGTTAATTCATAGTTTTGCACCAAATGAACTCTGGATAATATATGGACACTGATCTTGACTTCAACTGCCTCCTTAGGTTCAGAAATCCATAAAAGAGCCACAAAACATCACTGCAACCTTGTACAGGCAATTCCCTGCAGCACTTACAGCCCTGACAACTATGAAATTATTGTTTTAGCTATACCTGATATTTTCATATTTGCCATATCATTTCTTTTTCTTGTAGATCTATGGTAGTTCTATTTAGTAGGAATCAACAATCAAGAACTTCTGTAAGAATTGCAGACTCTATTGGTCTATGAATCGATAGTCTATAGATGAATTTGAAAGATGGCGTATTAAAAGACTGGCATGTATAATGTGAGTATGAATTGCACAACATGACAAATGAAATTTGTATTAGCAATAATATAAATAGGCAAAAAATTAAAGAAATATACATCAGGTTATCAATTTGGACATGGATCACAATTCAAAACAACACCATAAACTACCAGATATCGAACTATCAGGTTACAAAAATAAACAGACAGGTTCAGTTATCAAATTACCAGGTACAATTTACAATCCTAAGATGCACCAACCGGCATGGAAATACCAAATGAAAATGTACTCATAATTGTTACCAGAAATGCTACCCCCCCCCCCCCACCCCCCCCCCGGCCCCCCACACACACACACATATGCATATACATGTATATGTAAAATATCTTGACACATTTCCCTCATAGATGACCTAAACTGTATTGAGGGATTACAGAAGGCTATCTCACATTGAATTGGGTTCCTTCTGAGATCTATAAATGGCTTCTTATGGCTCATATATGAAAATGGAAGGTAATAGCATCATTCACGAAATAAGTAAATAGGTATTATAGAGCATAGCTCAGATCCTATGTCAGGAAACTACAGACAGAACCGGTACAGGTTAGCACTTGGAGACAATTTAACATCAGGTGATAGATCCATAAATTTTAGAAAACATAACAGGTAGCAGGGAAAATCCTACGCCAGTAACTTAAATCATAGCTAGGTCAAAATTACAATTTAAAATAAGTTTCAGATTTGAAATCTGCACTGGGAATCAGCATAGGGAACGAATCATGCACCCAAAAGCAATTACTTGCACAATCTAGGGCAATTACTCAACCCTAATAGAGAGAAAAACACAGAGAGGCAAATAGGAAGAAAGAAATAGTAAATATTCATTATTGGTTATCACAAACTGATAGCATCCTTTCCTTCCTCTCTTTCATTGCTAAGACATACTTAGACTCACTAAATATACTTCTTCGCTATGCTGCCTCTAGACTCTCTCCTAAGGAAACCAAAAATATGGGAAAGAAAAAAAGAAAATACAATGTAAACCTGCATGGCAGATGTATGACATCCCACACCTTCTACGTCTTACAATTTGAATGGAATCAGGTATAGGAAGTCAGTGTGAAGAGCAATGGGCAACAGTTAGTAGCAGGAATCTTCTACTTAGGGTGACAAGCCCATTTGATGACTCCCTAAAAACTCAAATATGCACCTGCTTCCTAAGCACTTCCTTACTTCAAGTGTTCTTAAAATATCCACCTTCCCATGCCCACACCCATACCCACTCCCATCCAGCAGCTAGGGGGCAACTTACACATCAGCTGTGTAACTTCTGTGCAAGAGTTGCATCACTATATAATTCTGTAGAACAAGAAGCACATTAACCAATTATCACTTCAGAATATTTCCTAATAGAGCATACAACTTTCTTTAAAAGGAACCTCTACAGAGTTCACAATCAAAATCCCCCTTAAAACACCACTCCTAATAACTTTAGAACTTTCCGAACCCAACCTAGACCCAATTTAGGATGCGGACACCTAGTTTTCGAAAAAATGATTACAATAGAGCCAGTAGAGCAAAAAAAAAAAGTCTAATACAGAATATCTAGCTTAGTCTTCACGGGAAGAAATAAAATTAATTAAAAATAAATAAATTAATGAAACCACAATCTAACCCCAGCATACAACTGAGAACATGCCCGACCAACAATTTGTAATCACATTATGCATTTGACAAAATCAGGCATCAATTTTATCCAAAACAAGAAAGAGATATGCATGAAAACTAAGTACAGCAGAAAGGAAAGTGCAAAAGGCACCTTTTTAGAAAGGAAAGTGCAAAAGGCACCTTTTTAGAAGACTATACTCGTTTAAATATAGTAACCCATATAATGCCAGGGTCATCAAGAAATTTCCATAAAGTAATTGTTGAGATAAAGGGTCAAACATTAAATTCTCCACATTTTCACCGCAAAAGAGGAAGAGGGGAAAGCTTTCATACCATTAGTCATATCTCAAGTGTCACTTAAAGCATTAGCCAGGAATGCTCACCTGTCATTAATCATCTCTTCATTACAAGCATTATCAGCTCCTGACTCATAATTGAAGAAGCTTCCAACTCCACCTGCATAGTATCACAGCTCATAACTCATAAAAATGTCGCAAAACATAATACACGGTTCAAACCACCAGAAAAGCAAATAAATTCAATTAACTTACCAGTGCTGCCAAATGAAGCATGTCTAATAGGTGCACTAACTTCCATCCCTTCATGATCCCTGCCACCTACTTGCTCCACCCCACTTTCCAGAGTATCCACAACCAATCTATCCATCAATTTGCCTTTGGAAACATGCTTCCTCCCCCTCTTCCCTCCTTTACATCAGAGAAAACTGTTCGTTCTACAGATGCATCACCACCCATAGTATCTATAAACCGTTCTTTTTCAATTTCACCCATATCTGAAAGGAATCGTCGCTGTTCAGCTAACGTTTGAGAACTAGATTGAAAAGCTAATCCTCCACTGCTTTCAAAGCTATAAGCTTGTCCTTCTAAATTAACATTCACCAATCGCTCCTGTGGTGCATGTCCTAGTTTAGCAAATAGAGAACCTTCTGACAATGAATCACCCATGCCCACTCTATCAGAGGCGAGATTAAAGGAATTATCAGCGCCTGACCTTGAATAAAGCCATGAAGGATTCCTGTGCTCATAGGATGATGTAGAAGCACCATCTACCAATCCTAATGACTGTTGAGATTGAAGAACCCCCTTTTGGTGAAGCAAGTCTACTAACCAATGTTCTGAGTCCCCACTATTACCTACAAGTGATGCCCACACATTTGGGTCCTCAGAAGTACAATTTGCTTTCATATCCCACTTCTGTCTTTCTGCTTCTATTTGCAACTGATTGACATGTGATTCTATTAAGCTACTTGGTAGCTGCCAATTGGACTCAGACCAATGCCTCTCCATTGCATCCACATGCAACCCAGTTAGTTGTTCCGAAATCTGACGTTGATGAGAATGAATACCTGAAGGAAATTGTCCCATCTGAGCTGATGTCCCAATAAGCTGTTCAGAAATCCGACTTTGATGAGAATGAATACCTGAAGGAAATTGTCCCATCTGGCCTGATGATTGCACATGTCTGTGCTGCTCCTGTGCAACCAGCCCTTGAAACCGTCCTAGGGCATTAACAAAATCTACATTTGGCCCAGGAGTACCTACAGGTAAAGGGATTGACCTTTCAAGTTGATGTAGGGATGGTTCATAAAGCTCCCGTTGCATTCGCTCATGCAATAGCAAGTTCCGCTCAAGTTGGCTGGGCTGCTCAATGGATGAGTGCCTCTGAGGGGTCTGCATGAAATCTAACTGGTTAAGTCTAGCAGAATGAGTTTGATGTGGACTGGATGCTGCCCTAATGAACTGGCCAGATTGATCAATTGACCAAACCCCACCTACATGTCTCTCTTCTTCCATGCCAGACAGTTGCGTTGATGGAATAGAGAATTGCTGTGTTTCAAGCTGCTCCTGCTGAAGACCTAGGAGAAGTTGCTGTTCTAAAGGAACCATCTGCATGTGCTTGGAATGGGATAAATATTCTAACAGATCGTTGTAATTTTCCCTTTGGAGGTTGTGCCCAAATTTTGCTTGGATAAGCTGTTCCATAGCTGCATCATGGTGCAATGGTAGATGCTGAGACTGTTGTTGTAACTCATGCAAGAGCTGCTGCCTAAACAAAACCTCATCAAGCACGTTGTTTGCCTGCTGGTGGTCAACATGTACTGCTCCAAAACCAGGGTTCCGTAATTGCTGATGTAGCAATTGCTCAAGAAGTAAATGCTTCTGCTGCTGCTGCTGTTGCTGCTGCTGCTGCTGCAACAATTGCATCTGGTGTTGAAGCTGTTGTTGCTGCTGCAGTTGATGTTGATGTTGCAACTGCTGAATATGCCGCTGCTGTTCCAACTGAAGATTCAAAAGATGCTCCAAATCTGGTGTAGGTTGACAAATTGACTGCTTCTGGTGCACAGAACCCTTGATCTGCTCCAGAAATGGCCCAGCCAGGTCCTCATTGTGATGAGCCAGCAAGTGTTTCTGTTGAAGCTGCTGTTTCTGTAACTGTTGAGCATGCAGGTGCTCTTCCCAACTGAATTGGTTCGCTTCAGCCTCAAAGCATGACAAGCGACTAGAATCAATAGCTTCCTGCAATACATTTGAACTATTGTTCCTTCTGTAGTTACTAGGCCATACATCATGAATAATGGGGGAGTCACCTACCAGACTAAATTGTTCTTGTTTGTGCTTAACAAAAGAGACATCCCCCGCAGCTGCATGATTATCAATTCCCTGATCATTGAAGCTGGCTATATTTGTTGAAAGAGGGTGCTTTGGATGAGTTCCTTGCAGTTCAGACCACAATAATCCAAGAGGATTCAAATCATTATGTCTTGGAACCTTATGATTGGCTAAACCAGTTTCTCCCATTTCAGCACCCATCAAATGGAGACTACTAGAGATCTGTGACGGATCAATATGGTCATTAGCAAGCTTCCCTAAGGGTTTCTCGATGCTGCTTGCAGGCCTTCCCGTATACAAAACTTCTGCAGAATATTATTTAAAAAGTCAAAAAAAAGAAAGTCTGAGAGAAAATATACTGATAAAAAGGCAACAAGTTCTGGCATAAAGAAAACTAACCTTCAGTATCTTGTCCAGCAAAGTCATGAAAGCTCTGTCCTATGTTGGAAAGCAACAACCTATCATTTAGACAATCTACAGAAGTTTCATGTTCAGCACTAGTAGGCTTAATCCGATGACCCGGAGCATCCCATAATCCAGATGGTGCCTCCTGGGAGTCATTCATGGCAAAAGAACCAGTAATATCGAAAGGAGGAACGCAATCCTCCAGGTTGTCTTTCAAAGAATCCAATGGTTCAGATTTTTGGTGAGAAATGGTAACAGGAACAGACTTAAACTTTGGTTTTAAATGTGGCATAACTTCCCCTAGTGGCAGGAAGGGAGTGCTTTCTGGAGCATCAGACAAACACACAGGTAAATCCATACCATAAAAGCCTTCTTCAAACCATTTGATGATGTCAGCACCCAGAAATGGCCCTTGTATCTCTCCATGGGGATCCTGGTACAATAAACTCAACTCCTCAGGGGAAGTACCTTGATTTACAACTTTTACTTCAACATCAATGTTCTGAAACAGCTCGTTGCTGTTTGGAATCTTGTGGATGATTGAAGTATCAAACAATGAATTTGAATCATCGGGGAGTTTAACACTAGCATCAAAAGAAACAGATGAGCTAGCTTCTTCTGACTCGGCATTCTTAAGAAAATCTGGATGCCCCACACGTCCATCATCATTAAAGACAATACTCTCACTAACTTTCTGCTCACAGTCAGTAAGATTACCATTTGACACCCTTGTATAGAAAGCATCATTGCCAGAAACTGCAGCCGTAGAACCAGGATCCACCCCATCTATCAATGTGTTCACTTTATCCATACGTTCTCCATGGCTAGAATCTGGCTCTGAAACAATATATGCTACTAACGTTAGTGATTTTAAAAGGCAATCAGGATAGGGTTGCAAACAAGATTAGCCAAAAGTAAATTGCGCAGGCTTGGCTCATAATATAAGAGTACTCGAACTTAACCCAAAAGCTTGGAAAGTTTTGAACCGAACAAAGCTTAAAGAACCTTGTTATCAGCCAAGCTGAGCTACTTCTTTCTTTTTTTTTTTTTTTTTTGTGCAAGCCCAAAGTGTTTGGGCTTGGCTAATTTATAAGATGAGCTTTGAAAGATGTTTAAGCTAGGCTCCTTTTCTAGTCAAAAGAGCCTGGTGTCAAGTCAAGCCTAAGCTGTTCATGAATAGCTCATTTCATTTACAGCCCTATGCCAGGATAAGGCCGTTAAAAATGAAAAAAGTTAAAGGCACTATGTTCAAGGCATCTTTCATCGTAACCTGCAGAATTGATGAAGAATCCCTCTCCAGCAGAGTTATTGGAAAGCACACCATGTTTCTTCTCAATCAAGGTCAGCTCTCCAGCATCTGAACAAAAAACTAACAAGTTATAAATAGCCAGACTTAGTTATATAAAAATATGAGAACTTTCTTACCTTTCTCACTGCCATTGTCCCTTGCCATCCTATCCCTCCTAGGACTGTAACCTACTTCACTGCTAGTGACCTTCCCCTTCCAAATGTCATCTAAAAGAACCTGCCGGTTATATCCAAGGAAAAAATTATTCTCTAAGAATCAAAATAAAAAATCACTTGCCAATAACGTAAATACAAGTTCAAATTCACTTATTTAGGAAATGTGGAAGAAGGGCATGCAAAACAACACAAAATTTGTGTTGATCATGCCAATACAAGTAGCAGCAATGTCCCAGACATTATATCTAATGAATTCTTTTGCCATGATGCGAATAAAAAACACTATTAAATCTGCAATTTTTTAACAAGCATACCTGAAATTTCATTTCTTGAAAATATATACGGAGGTTTACTTCCTTAGTTTCATTATATTTTTGAATAGAGAAATGCAGCAAACATACCCGATGTTCAATAACCAATGGTTAGGTACAAAGATCAAGTTTCCTTCAAACAGATTCTATAGTTTCCTTCCATAAGATTTTTGAACACACATCATGTAGCAAACCTTACAAGCACATAAACATGTTAAAGCAATCTAAAAACAACCTCTTATTATGCAAGATATACTAGAAACGTATAAAAAAGAGAAGAAACCCACAAAATTTCTAATAACTCACCAAATGCAACCATGCCTCAAATTTGAACTAAGGTTCCAGCAACAAAATGCATTGCACTTCAACATGGATTCAAAGTCAAAATAAAGGTGATGCATATCCTGAAAACAAGATGTTGTTTTTCTTAGTGTTGTTGCTCTTAGTACTACCACCACCACCATATCCAGAAATTACCTACTACTAATACTACTACCAAGTTTTGCCGTCTTAGTTCTGGACCCTGTACTAGTACCATTCTGTAACAGTGTTAATGTGCGGTACAATATGAAATGGCAAGACATACTAAGTATCGATATAGTATGAGACTGCACACTGGTATGGTATGGTAATCTAGTATGGTATGGTACTAACCAATACAGCAAACCATGACTACTACAATAATTTATGTACTACACATTGTCCATTCCACCACCCTAAGGATTAAGGAAGATCTTGTAAATGAGGGTAGAGTGTGCATTCAATTGAACAAACAGGGAATATGCTACATATTGAATACACCACAAACCATGAACAAATATAATTTTTTTCTTTTAATTAATATGTCAAATTAACAGAACTATCAAAACCTAGCACTACTTTAAGTTTCCATTAAGTTTACCACAACAAAATACATAGCAGTTCAATAGCTTTTTCTGGGAAAACTGGAAAAAAGAATTGGAATTTCAAATTGCTTCCTACCTACCCATATATCTGCCTCCAGGACATCTAGCAAATAGTGATGGTGGTTCCAACATTCTCAATCAGTGACAGAACAACAAAGGTATGCTCAACTTTGACAAGAACAAGCAATCCAGGCTATTTGTTGATGTTTGTCAAACAGTATATAATGACATCTAACTTGTCTTCCTACACAATTCTTGAAGCACATAAATCACTATTGAAAGGATGACAAAAGAATTTTAACATTACCTTCATAAATTGTGTATTTTGCAAAAATACTGTTAAAACTTGCTACCATTTTGTATGTTCTATATTTACTTTCTAGTATGATCACATTGTTTACTTCATGAATTCTTCACTGTATATGTCAAAAGTACAGTCAAGCAAGAC
Organism: Elaeis guineensis; assembly: GCF_000442705.2. Lineage (NCBI taxonomy): Eukaryota > Viridiplantae > Streptophyta > Magnoliopsida > Arecales > Arecaceae > Elaeis > Elaeis guineensis. Next base: position 123,363,730 of record NC_026000.2, read on the forward strand.
CCGATGATAGAAGAAATTAGAATATAGCCTACCTGTTCCTCTGAATCAGGTGCAACAAAGGCCAGTGGTGTTACAACACTAGACTGTGTTATTGAAGGAACTTCCTCAATGCCCTCAGGGGGGGTATCAGAAGATGGAAACATTTTTTGCTTTCTGTAAATATCAAGAAGTTTTCCCCTCGGGTAGCGAAATCTTTCTACAGACAATCCAGACTTTCCATGTACACTTTCACTATTAAATACTGGTGCAGCACCAATTGGGCCAGAAGAGGATGACTTAAATGGCAGTCCTGAGATGGATTTTGATCTTCCCCTACCAAGAGCAAATCCCACATTTGAACCCTCTACACGACCTCTCTCTAACCCAAATCCTGGAGCAGCACGATATACTGCAGATCCACCAGCTGGAACTTCTTGTCGATGACGTGGCCTCCATTTATCACGAGAATCAGATTCAGACAATGGGCGAAGGCTACCTACAAAAGATTGTTTTTCAGTGTGAGAATCTTCCTTTTCTCCATCTGTCTTCTTCTCTGTCCGAGAGTCCTTCTCCTTGTCTTCTGGACCCCATCTTGATGACCATTTGCTATCCCGCCGACCTTCATGCATTGCACTACGATTAGGAACATCATGCCATCTATCAGATGAGGGCAAAGTCCTAGAATCAGAATTTTCTCTTGATGAATCCGAACGGCGGTCACTTTTCCGGTACTCAATATCTCGATCTCCTTCCTTTCTACGTTCTCTCCTACCAAGCAAGCTAGTTTCCCTCTCCTCTTCACGCCAGCGGCAAGTACTTTCAACATCAGGCACACTCCTCCTCCATTCTTTCTTATCCTGAGATCCATCCAAACGCCAGACATCTTTCTGAGCTGAATCCGACAAGGTTCCATGAGGCAAAGAATTTGGTGGGCGAGTATCCTGTCAAAATAAAACACCAAATATAAGAAAGTGGTAAAAACAAAGCATAACAAAAGAAAAGGGCATATGAATAACCATATGCAATCACCTCCTGCAGCTCTCCTCTTTGTTATAGTAACATTTCCAATGGTAAAAATTTGATCAACAAAAATAACACATTTTTCAACATTAGCAAAAATTATCCAGCGACAGTTACCCAAAAGGACATGTTGATGCCCAAGCTTGACCATAGTATGCTGTAAAGTTCTTATCAAAAATTCTGGCCCAACACCAAGGCATCCAAACATGTGAATTTTGGCAAAGGAACCAAGCACAAACATTTTGTTCAGGCAATTGTTGATAAGTATAGTATATTAAAAGGCATAAATGTTTTTTCGGGGCATATGTTGATAAGCATGCTATTTTAAAAAGGAATTCTAAAAAAAGTTGATTTGTCAAGTTTAAGCCAAAATGCTTGAGCAAGATTCAACCATCCAAGTAACACAGTCACCAGCTGATGCATTAAAAAAAGGGATAATGTGGAGCAGAAACAACATACATCAGGAGAATGAAAAAACAGAGTTGATCAGCCCATCTAGGAGTTTGCATTATAACAGTAAGGTAGTAAGCACATCATCAACATGAAATGATGAATCACTCTACATAAGCACATCATCAACATGAAATGATGAATCACTCTACAAAACCAGGAAAGATAAATTGTTAAGGACTACTCCCAAGCTACTTATTCACCTAAACTTTATTTAAATTGCATTTCTGTGAAAAGACAAGCATAGCACCGGTTACTTTTTACATATATAAAGTTGCAGTATAATTTTCTGACATTTACAGGCACTGTGTTGACAAATTTTACAGCTCAAGTTAACAGATGTCCCCACATGTATAGAATAATCATCACAATCCAAGACTTTTGCAATCAATAGGAGTTGGCAAATTATTTTCAAGCATTCATGATCTCTCAAACAATGTACCATTCTACAAGACCTTCATAAACAATTCATCAACTAGTAAGGCAATTTATGCTACCAACCCTAATAAAGTCCACTAGTAAGACCAACTGAAGATTTCAACTCTCTTTTCTTTTTACGCACATTCAAAGAGCATGTGATTCGTTGTCACTATTGTTAGAAACAATTTAATAAAATTAATCCACCAGCCAATAAAGCACTTCTACATCTACTGCACACCATACCTTCCCAGAAAATGCCAACATTAGACAATACCACTTCCATCTGGCCACCAAGCCAGGTGAAAAATACCCAGGTCTAGTTACCCTTAAGGTTAGTTATCAATTAAAAACACAAATAACCAGCTCAGGTTCTGTTCTTATCCTTTAACGATCAATCATTCAAGAGAGAGACACAGGGGAGTGACACACACACACACACACACACAGAGACACACACACACACAGAGAGACTAGTGGTTTGAAAGAGAATAGTATCACTTTTCCAACATTATGTTGCAGAAATTTAGAGAGATAAAGATTAGGAATAATGCAGCAAAACTAGTAAAGGGTGAAGAATGAATGTCAATACCAAATCTAAAAAACAAACCAATCAAAGACATCACAGATGAAAGATGGAATGTCAAGATTGCAAGAAAATCCAGAAATCATTGAAAAAAGGTAAAAGAAAAAAGTCATAGGCATTCAAACTATGGTGAGAAGCCACAGATCAGGACTAACACAAAAAAGATGGTTCCAAGAATGTAAACAAAGTTTTTTTTTTTTTTTTTGACTATATTCTCATTACATGATATTGCATTTAAATCAAAAGTTATGGATTTTGACAAGAGGCACTCAAAAGGATGGAGCTGATGACTGCATAGGGGTGTTGCCATACAAGACCAGTTTCCCAGTATTGTAAAATATAAGCCTTTGGCAGACATATAGCAGTTGAGGGGTATCACAGCATGCAGTGGCTGGCTGGCAACCATGGCAGGCGACTTGAGCTCAAGGTGGGATGCTAAAAAGATTTCAATATTGTGCCTTATTAAGCATCCAATGGAAAAGTTTCACATAGATCTTATGTATCTAAAATATAAGATTCCATAAGTAGCAACAAATATGACCAATTGTTAGTTACATTACGCTTTAATAACTATGTTGAACTAATTAATTGTGCTTCCTACAGAGTCACAACTGACAGCATTATATCATTACTTGGGTAAGCAAATTACTAAAACAGAGGGTTGAGCGTGAGGAGTGAATTAGAGAAAGTCAAGGTGCTCTGTTGTTGTAATATCATTCATAAAAATAAATTTTAAAAAAAATACAATTGGAAACTGGTCCAGCTCCCTGTGGGCCTATAGTGCCTGCCTTGAACCAGTATCAGCCACCATATTGCGTTCAGGCCCGCATACCACATGCTATGACCCAGGATGACATGTCATGCCGCCATAGGCCATCTTGTGGTTTTCGGATCAAAAACCACCATGGGAACCACCTTAATCTTTTTCCAGAACAATGGCTTTTCATTATATGCATAAAGTTAAAGGGCCTTATGTAAATGAAAAAAGTAAAAAGGATATGAGAAGAAGTTGAAAAGAACTCTGTGCCATGTATGGATGGAATATGCCTAATATACTGTGATAGGAGTTTATTTTCAACATATTTAAATTCAATATCATATGCACCCTTATCTAAGAGAAACTCTTCCACAAGCAAAGAGCATGGAAACAGGATCTTGGCAAGTCCGCAGACATTTTATCCTTTTGTTAAGAAAAATGGCAATGTTACCAGAGCACTAAAACCACCATGAAAGATGTTTGAGATTGAACAAATCAAAGTCATTCTCAATAGAACTATATGAAGGATACTTGCAAAGAGAAAGTCTTCTATATCCAGTAGCATGATCACAACTTTTGGCGAAGTAAAAAAAACAAAAACAAATAGAAACTAATGCCTGATTATCAAAAAGGAAAAAGAAGAAGACAGAAACTCTCAATGACTGTCTGAATAAAGCACAAAATTGGGAGATATGCATATTACCTAAATAAACTATCAAATGCAATATGGAAAATAAAAGCAATGTATTTCCTAACATAAAGGAGGTAAGGGAAAGAGGGAAAAAAGTTTAATTTATTTACCTAAACCTTTAGATAACAGTATTTTAACCAAGGATGTCCGACTCGAAATCGGATTCTGTACCGACTGACCGGTGGTACGAGTTGGCACGCCACCATATCAGACCCGAACCAACACAGAAACGAAAGATGAACCGGGGAGGAAAAGAAAGAGAAAGAGAGAGAAGAGCGAAGGAAAGAGAGGCCGGTAGAGACACCAACAGTGCCACCAGAGGCTGCTAGAGGGCCACCGAGGCCACCCGGACTCCACAGTCCTCCATAAGAGACAATACGAGGAGAGAGATAGAGAGAGGGGGGAAGAAGGGAAGAGGATGGAGCGGAAGGTGGTGCAAAGGCCACCGAACGGCCCAAAATAGCCCCATGGCTGCCACTGCTGGGATTTGAAATAGGGGCTGACCCCTATTTCGTCAGATTTCTTAAAAAATACGATATACAGCGAAACCAACAATTATCGTGTTTTTTAGAAAACACGATAAAACAGGGACAAACCCCTATTTCGAACCTGTGGTGGCCGCAGGGCAATTTTGGGCCGTCCAACAACCACGACGGCCCTCCGACGGCCTCCCCGCCACCTTCCACTCCCTCCTCTTCTCTCCCTTCCCCTCTCTCTATCTCTCTCTTCTTACATCTCATGGAGGACCGAGAGCCCCAGAGACCACGATAGCCCTCCGATAGTCTCAATAGGCCACTGCAAGTCTTTTCCTTTCCTTCCCTCACCTCCTCTCTCTCTCTCTCTCTCTCTCTCTCTCTCTCTCTCTCTTTCCTTCTCTCTCACTCTATCTTCGTTGGCATTCCGAATCAGACATCCAAACCGCACCGATTGGCCATCAGTACGGTTCAGCATGGAGGTTCGAGGCAGTTCGACGAACCATGATTTTTATAGTTTATATAAATGTAATTTATGAAATAAAGGCATATGTATCATAACGAACATATTAAGTATAGAATGTAAACCAAATTTTCTGTTTCAACTGCCTAAATTATCATGCTGATAGTAACAAAAGAAATTCAAATAAGCTCACCTACAAGTTCCATATTAGAACAAGCATAGACAACCATTAATAGCAAAACATGGAACTGGAATGACTAATCTGACCAACTGATTAAAACAAATGTTGTGTTCCATTTTACTGAATAATCTTATCTCAAGTACTTAAAAAAAGCCACTGCAACAAACATAAGTTTCATCAATAGATAGAATTGACTCTACTTGATGCCAACTGACCATAACAGAATAATAAATGAATTATATATATATATATATGTATATATATATATATATATATATATATATATAAAAGAGATAGAGAGAGAGATCAGTACCCCAGATGCAGCAGAAAGGCCAATCTTGCTTTCAATAGGTTTAGCATAGAGCCATTGGGGAGACAAAGGAATATTATTATCAGAAGATGCTTGATCTGCAGCATGCAAAACACATGAGAAATTGACAAAATGTTTGTAGTATGATGACATACAAGACAGCACTAGTAGAATTTTTTATGAAATTAAAACTGGATCAAGAATTATGGAAGCTGGTCTAAACTCAGAATGCAGTGGCTTTTTTTGGGAAAGACATATCACCCATGAAAGCAATATTATTCATGCAACAAAGATTGAAAGCTAGATTCATCACTTGTTAGCTAGAAATGCTTAAACATGTTTGCTGGAAATCTGTACCCTTAGTACATTGGTGCATTAAGTTATATTGGAGCCCAATTGGTAAATACCACTAATGGCGACTGGGATGCACTGGCCACTCTCAAACAAGCCAACTTCGGTGGCTGAACAATCGATTCATGCACCTCTGGATACCGAGACAGAAGCAACCACAGCACAAACCAAAAATCAAAACATTTTCAATTACATTATACCACCTGAATAATAGGAGATAGCATCTTCAAATGTATGGCAGCAAGTCTCTTACTCATAACTCCAATAGCTAAATCAAATGTCACGACATGCATGACAAATTTGAATTCTTATTTTACATGTACAGCAACCTGCTTATGTTGATAACAGTCCAAATCTAACAAGCCTGGCAAAAAATTTAATCATATTCACACTCATGTATCCAAAACCCAACAGGATTTCAGATGCCAAGCTCCACAAATTGCACTTCAGGCATCGCTAATCAACAATTCATGATCTCCTTCAAGCAAGGTTTTCATCTCAGCTGAAACCTTCATTTGTATCAGTACCTGCCAGTGACCAATGCAATACATATAATCTTGGGCCTAATTATACCATCCATTATAAACAGATACATCCCAGGCTATCAGTCAATATAATATCAACACCAGCCATTATTTGCCAATCACTTTGTTACTTAAATAGATTCTTTAGTTAATAACTTTCCAGCAATGCCTACAAATAGTTCTTAATCTAAATTTTACCATGTAAGCTGAGCTTCCAACATCTTGGTCCCAATATATTGGCCAACATTTCAGAAAATCTCATTTCCTTCTGAAATTTCCCCACCTTCCATCTTGGCTGATATAAACCAAGATCTCCGTTCAACTTGGTTCGTCACTCACCAAGACAATGGATGTCTCAGGTTTTAAAACCTTGCCTTCAGAATATAAGGCCAGTGATTCAAAGTCTATAGAACCTACAGAGGACGTTTAATGATCATACCAACACAATGGTGTATGCCACAATACTTATGCAAGTAGTGGCTACTTAGAAACTCACAACCACATGATACATGCACATAGAAAAATTCCATCCACAATAATATCCTAAGTACTGCAATATTCACTATTGAGACCAATCAATAGAAAATCACCTTTTGATTCATCAAGAAACCCCATGAGAACCTTCTCCTCATCATTTCCACCTGAAAGACCATTTTATAAAAGGAAAAAAAAGCAATCACTAATTTCACAGAAGATTATAACAGTAACAACATATACACGGGAAATAATCTGAATTATTTTTTATACAAGCAAAGTTAGATCTTCCACATAACACGAACAGATAAGATGCCCAAACTGAGCTCGGACAAAAAATAAATAAAAAATAAAATAAAAACCGCGAGCTCTTCTTTTTTTTAAAAAAAAGAAAAATCCACTACTCTTCTTAGCACTAGAACAGTAATAATCTTCCTCTTGATGCCGATCTCAGAGGACCTTCCAGCAAGTAGAGATTTTTTTTTTGGTTAAAAAAGGACAGAAATTTTCTTTCGCTAGAATATTTCAAACGAACGGATTCTGGAACCAATGATTCAACAAAAAAAATGCTTTAAAAGATATACTCAGAACAATCACAAGGCCAGAAACACCGGAAACTAAAAGAACGCGAGAAATTCAGCACCAGATGCCTTCTAAATCGATCTGAATCACAAATCAAAAAACCCAATCGATATCATCGAATCACCGAACTAGATGCCCAAAATGCCGCCGCAAAAGAGCATCTGAAGAGCACGGCATACCTTTCCCGGCCCACGCCTCCTCGGCCGGCTTCGAGAGGACGAGATCCTCCGGCGGATGCATCTTCCCTTCCGCCATTCGAACCGCACCCAATCGGCTACCACAAACCCAATCGGCACCACAGAGATCTAAGGCCACCCCCCAACTTAGGGCTCCAAGCCAGAGAAAACCCTCCAAATCCGAGCGAATCGAAGGCCTCGAGGAAAGATTTCGAGCGCAAAACGAGCTCGATCGATGAGAAGTTTCAAGGCTTAGGGTTTTGAGATTTTAGAGAGAGAGAGACAGCAGAAGAGCGAAACAGAGTGCGATCTTCTGGTGAGAGAGCGAGAGCCAAAGCGCTTGGGTAGAAAAAAATTGTTATGAGTTCGAGACCTATATATAAAGGAGAGAAATAAGATGATTATCAGTGGCACCGCCAGTTACACTAACGACGAGACCCATCGCCTTAGAGACGTGGGGCCCGTCGCTGGCACGGTGACGTCAAAAGAGGCGACACTGCTGTGAATTGTGATTCCTCATAGTAAGGTAGAGCTAATAAATCAAAAATCGAAAAAATCTTCCTGTCCCGGCTTAATAAACATCGATTTCAATAGATTAATCGAAAAACATAAATTGAATAGGATCAATAATTTTTAAAAAAATTAATTATTTATAATCAAATATTATTTTTATATTTTTAAATTATATAAAATCAAATTAAATTGATATAGTATTTCATAAACTTATTTTTATTTTGAGACGGTATTGTTTACACTTCAATATTTATTCTAAAAAACACCGCATCACCTATTAATTGAATTTATGAGAATATTAATATTAAATTATTGATGAAGTACATCAATTTGAGATAATTTTAAAGTAAAATCTTTCACAAATATTACTTTCAATGAATAAATTTTTTATTTTTTTTATTTTATTTTATACATATTCAAAAATAAATTTAAAATTTATAATTTATAAAGTTTAAATTTTATTAAATTGATCTAAAAAAAGTAAATAAGCTTAAATGGACTGACATTAGATTTAAAATCAATATTGGGTCAATATTGAAGTCCAAACCGATACAATCATCTAAATCCGCCACAAACCGTTCACTTCAGTTTCAAAAGTTTATACATAATAAATAGTCGGCAGCGGTTGAATTTTCTTCAATCTGATTAAGTTTGATTGGATAAAATTTTTCTCTCAACCTGATCGAATCCGACTCATGCTCAGCCCTACTTATAGGCCTAAAATTTTTTTTCACTTTCCTGCTTCACAATGTTCTTTTCATCATTTCTTTTATATTCATTTTCTTCATTGAATCGAGAGGAAATCGATGTCGTAGGAAAAAAAGGTTAGCTTTGAAAATTATTATTTTTCTTTTGTACTAATTGGAACATTATCATTAGAGAAACGATTATTAGAATATAGATGCTTTAGTCTTTGTAGAAGGAAATTGGATTGGACAGAGAAAAAGGGACGGTGACAATAATTATGAAGTGAAACATAAAATGCAGTATGTTAAGAAATGGATCCCATTTAAGGCCTTTCGATTTTAAATTGGAAATAGAATAATAAAGTAGGGATCTTAGTTTTTCAATTGGAGAAAGAAAAATAAAGTAGCTATAATTACTAGTGATCCCAATATGGTTAGTCTAATTTTGAGTTTTGTTATGGCCTACTAAATGGAGGGTTCTGATAGATGGACCGGCTCATAAAAATACTATTTGATTAAAATTAAGTTCAATAGATTTTTTACTTTATATATATATATATATACTAGTTGAAGACTCACGTGTTGTGTAGGATCGGATGTATGAAAATAATTTTTCTTCAAAATCTGATCAAATTAAAAAAAAATTATATCTAAATAATAAAATAATATTCATTCAAATTCTTAGGATCACTTCATATTCTCAACTATCTATATAAATAGAATTTAATTGTAAGAATATAATAATACCATACATTAATAACATAATTTAATATGAATAGGTGTTCTTTCCATGTGGCACAACAAAATTTATTGGAGAAGTTGAGTCGACAACACCAATACTTCTTTACAGAGTATTGTTATATATATATATATATATATATATACAGAGGTAGACTAGAATCTGGTTGACTAGATCCCTGCTCCCATCCTATCGGATCTCTCTCCGTTGGATCGGTATGCATCTTCAAGTCAGATGTTTGAGCAAATGGAGGATTTTTCTCATCCCGTTAGCTGATCTAGCAACTTAAAAAAAAATAAGTTGAAAGAATTAAATGACATCGGATTGTTGTTTGCTCTATGGCATCTCTTCTTTGCTTAAGCTACGATGCTGCTTTAATAGAGATGGAACTAGAAAGGAGAGAGAGTAGATCTTTTTGTTTGAAATGAAACTCTTTCTTTCCTCTCACTAACAAAATCTCCTTTTTCTCCCTCTCTTTCTCTCCCTCTATTTTCCTCTATTTCTCTTCGAAAGAAACTTCTTTTTCACTTCTCTTTAATGTAAACAGTCTAGTCTTTCTCTCTTTCCATCGCAAATATGTGGTCAGCTCTCTCTGGTGTAACTATATCACTGGTTCTCTCCATCGCAAAAACATCATCGGCAACCACTCTTCAGTACAAATACATCGCCGGCTCTTTCTCTCTATTGCAAATAAGTCGGTGGCTCCTTTTTAGTGCAAACACATTGCAGATTCTCTTTCAGGTATAAAAACACATTTACTTCTCTCCCTTCCTCCCTTTCTCTTTGTGCAACAATCTCGTTGAAATTATTTAAGATATAATAATTGAGTGCAAGGTATATACTATTGTCACTTCATTAGAGGCTAAATATTTCGGCTAAATATTTCAGTGAATGTATGACATGCGAGATTATAAAATAGACTGTTCAATCACTATCCATAAAGTCAGTTAAATTTTATCAGTTAACTTACTGATTAAAAGATTTTATAACATTCAATGATTATAATAACATCAATTTGAAAGTTGATATTTAACAGTCTCAGTTTGATCAATAAAATTAAACTATGCATTCGAATGAATGCCACTTATACTAACTATATTTCATTATCAGTAAATTGAATTATACATATCATGGATGTGGATGTGAAAAGTATGTACGATGATAAGATCTTTAGCACACAAACTATTTTTGTAAGAGAGAAAGCAATATGAATGATCACATTTTACTAGATGATACTCCAAAGTCATTCAGAGAGATAGCTTTAGAGAGAGAGAGAAGAGTGTATTGAGAAGGGTCCAGAAAATGCTGAAGTTTAGTATTGCATGAAGGCACGGTTTTCAAAATTCAAAAAGAAGTAATGAAGCCTACAACCAATATACATATAAAAAAAGTTTTGGTATTCGGAAGGGATCATCTTATCGATCCTCAAAAAGTAAAGAGATCAGCAGACAAGAATTTACATACTGTAAAGAAGGGGTATATAAGCCTAAGATAATATTGCTGTTGATGGACAAGATTATGCATCATAAATTACGCCACGTAAGGAACGACAAAGCATTCGCACTGGATGTAAAGCCAAAATACATATTAGAAAGACTAAAGTTGGCAAATGGGAGGTTACCATACTTGACGATGTTCATAATCATGAGCTCATTTATAGTCTATCGAAAACTCACTTTCTCCGATCTCATAGAAAGATCACCTCAAAAGACAAAAAGTATATTGAAACTTTATATGATCAAAATATTTCAACTCAACAAAATATGGGTGCCATCTCAAAATTGCATGGAGGTATACGAAATGTAAGCTTTACTAGAAAAAATTTGAGTAACCTTAGAAGCAACATCTAAAAATAATTATTCAATATTGACCTACAAACAAAATTAATCATTTTCGAACTCAACAAGTTGAGAATCTAGCTTTTTTTTATACCATCCAATTAGATATCGACAATAGTGTCTAGAATATTTTTTGGATTGATGGAAGGTCAAGATTATCTTACCAATACTTTGGTGATGTGTAAAATTTGACAGTATATATAGGACGAACAAATATAGTATGTCTTTTGCACTATTTGTTGGCGTCAACCACCACATGCAGTCAATTCTATTCGGTTGTGCATTAGTCCGAGATGAGTTTACCAAATTATTTATTTAGATTTTTCAGTCTTTTCTGGAGGCACATTATGGAAAGCACCCAAAATACATATTAACTGATCAAGATCCAGTAATGAAAAAGATAATTGAGCATGTTTTTCCTAATACTATCCATCAATTTTGTAAGTGACATATCCTGAAGAATTTTAGAGAACATTTATCCATTCTTTCTAATACAAAAGATGGACTGAATGAGGATCTTCATCATTGTATCTGTTGGGTATAAAATACCCCCCAGTCGAAGTTGTGTCGGGAGTGACCCTCCAGGGGTTCTACCGATGTCCGACCTTCAGCGACATCTTCCCGAACCTCTTCGGCGGCCGAGCCTCCGCAACGTTCCCAAGTTCTGCAAATGAATAAACTCCCACCAGTGTAGGCCGGATTCTCCACGACAAGCGGACTCCACCCAAGTTTCGGCGATGGACGACCACCTTCTAGACTTCATCCGGACTCCTACGGGAGCCGGACTTCATCTCTGACTTCAACTGAAAGAAGACTTCATCGGACTCCTACGGGAGCCAGACTTCGTCCCTGACTCCGTTGTAGGAAGACTTCATCCGGACTCCTACGGGAGCCGGACTTCGTCCCCGACTTCAACTGAAGGAAGACTTCATCCGGACTCCTACGGGAGCCAGACTTCGTCCCCGACTCGGCTGCAGGAAGACTTCATCGACTCCTACGGGAGCCGGACTTCTCCCCGACTTCAACTAAGGGAAGACTTCATCCGGACTCCTACGGGAGCCGGATTTCGTCCCGACTTCAACTGAAGGAAGACTTCATCGGACTCCTACGGAGCGATTCGTTCCCGACTCGGCTGCAGGAAGACTTCATTCGGACTCCTACGGGAGCCGGACTTCGTCTCCGACTTCAACTGAAGGAAGACTTCATCCGGACTCCTACAGGAGCCGGACTTCGTCCCCGACTTCAACTAAGGGAAGACTTCATTCGGACTCCTACGGGAGCCGGACTTCGTCCCGACTTCAACTGAAGGAAGACTTCATCCGGACTCCTACGGAGCCGACTTCTCCCGACTCCTAAGGAAGACTTCATCCGGACTCCTACGGGAGTCGGACTTCGTCCCCGACTTCAACTAAAGGAAGACTTCATCCGGACTCCTACGGGAGCCGGACTTCATCCCCGACTTCAACTAAGGAAGATTTCATCCGGACTCCTACGGGAGCCGGACTTCATCCCCGACTTCAACTGAAGGAAGACTTCATCCGGACTCCTACGGGAGCGGACTTCGTCCCCGACTTCAACTAAGGAAGACTTCATCCGGACTCCTACGGGAGCGGACTTCTCCCGACTTCAACTAAGGGAAGACTTCATCCGGACTCCTACGGGAGTCGGACTTCTCTCCGACTTCAACTGAAGGAAGACTTCATTCGGACTCCTACGGGAGCCGGACTTCGTCTCTGACTTCAACTCCAGGTAGACTTCATCCGGACTCCTATGGGAGCCGGACCTCGTCTCCAACTCTGGCTGCAGAAAGACTTCATCTGGACTCTTACGGGAGCCGGACTTCATCCCCGACTTCAACTAAGGGAAGACTTCATCCGGACTCCTACGGGAGCCGGACTTCGTTCCCGACTTCAACTGAGGGAAGACTTCATCCAGACTCCTACGGGAGCCGGACTTCGTCCCCGACTTCGAATGCAGGTAGACTTCATCCGGACTCCTACGGGAGTCAGGACTTCGTCCCCGACTTCAACTGCAGGTAGACTTCATCCGGACTCCTACAGGAGCCAGGACTTCATCCCCAACTTCAACTGCAGGTAGACTTCATTCGGACTCCTACGGGAGCTGAACTTCCGTCCTGAACTCCTGTTGCAAGTAGACCTCACCCCGAACTCCTACAAGGGCCGGACTCCGAGCTCCTACCGTAAGCGACCCACTCCAAAGTTTCTGCTACAAACGATCTACGTCAAATTTCTACCACGAGCGGTCCGTGCCGGATTCCCACCGTAAGCCTTCATCCGAGCTTCCATTGCGGAGGAACCTCTCCAGCGCCATCCGACATCCACCACCGGTCGGTCCTCTACCGAAGTCTGCGTGAAATCGGACTGTATCTGCGAAAAGCCTCTGACCGAGCTCCTACAGTAAGTGGTCCTCGCCTGCCGCCGTAACACCCAAGGCACCCAACAAGATTTGCAGCATCCGAGCTCCTCTCAGATGGATAGCTACCTCTCTCCATCAGGCACCTCAACCGAACTTCGGCCGACAGGCCTGGACCCCCTGGCAGGCCACAGTAACGGCCACGACTTTGCTCCACTTTCTGCGACGGATCTCGTGTGGCTCCATTACTCCTTGGCAGGCCACAGTAATGGCCACGACTCTGCTCCACTTTCTGCGACGGATCCCGTGCGGCTCCATCACTCCCTGACAGGCGACAGTAATGGCCACTACTCTGCTCCACTTCCTGCGACGGATACCGCGCGGCTCCTCCACCCTCTGGCAAGTCGCAACAACGGACGTCGCTTCACTCTCCGCAACAGACTCCACGTGGCAGATCACAGTGATGGCCACGATTCCACTCCACTACTCTTCATAACAAACTCCTCCTGGCCCCGAACGGCCCACTGCCAGACGGTTACAAATGTCGCTATCATCTATTGCACCCTCTGCCTATAAAAATGGGACCCCAGATACGTTATTCTCTAAGCTCTCATTTTCTATCTCAAAACTCTGCTAAAATTTTCGTTCGAGCACTCCATTCCTGTTGAGACAGAGAACTGACTTGAGCGTCAGAGGGTCTTGTCGGAGTACCTCCAACTCCGGTTTAGACTTTCTTTGCAGGTCCCGATGGCGATCGCGATTCCCTCGACTCCAGCTTCTCCGACGCAGACGGATTTTTGCACCAACAGGATTGGCGCTAGAGGAAGGGCTAAACCTTCGCAGTACCCTTATTCTTAAAGGAGCGCTCAACGGGACCACCTCCGATCATCTTTTCCGATGTCCTCTCCTCCTTGCCCCACTAGATCTTCGCCCGATGCCTCCCTGCAAAGCATCCACACGGTGATCCACGGCTTTCGCGGCCAGATCTTAAGCTCCGACCTCACCTCCAGTTTTCCAGCCTCCTCCTCCTCCTCCGACAACGGCGGTTGGTGCGGAACAATTCAACCTACTGGCCCAGTAGGTCAGAGGTCTCGCTGAAGCGGTGCAAGCCATACAGCAGCAGCAACAGCCGCAGGCGTCAGTACGACTGGAGAGAATGTCGTCGGAACTCCAAAATCCGACAGTAGGACGGCCACTTGGGCCAGCCGCCCCGTCTTTCTTGAAAAGATGAATCCGAGGGTGGAGAGCCCTCAGTCAGATCACGATTCCACCCCTGGAAGATCTCTACCTCCATTCTGCCAGAAGACCCTCGAGACCCATAGTCAAGAGGATTTTCTGGACCGGAGGCTCCAGGAGATGAACCGGCGGATTGAAGAACTCCGCCATGCTCCCCCCGCTTATGGTGAGGATATTTGTACTGACCCTCCCTTTTCTCAAATGATCATGCAGGAATCGATCCCGCCGAACTTCAAGCTCCCTCAATTTGAAAGCTACGACGGGACTTCGGACCCAGTTGACCATCTGGAGGCCTTCCGGACAATGATGCTGCTCCACGGCGCACCTGACGCCATCCTTTGTCGAGCTTTCCCATCCACCTTGAAGGGAGCGGCGAGAAACTGGTACTCGACGCTGAAGTCAGGTATCATCTTTTCCTTTGATCAGATGAGCCATCAGTTTGCAGCTCATTTTGTTAGCAGCCGGCGTCCCCGGAAGGGTTCGGAGTTCCTCATCAACATCAAGCAAAGGGAGGGGGAGTCCATTCGGGCTTACGTCAACCGTTTCAATATCGCCGCATTGGAGGTCCGAAACTTGGACCAATCGGTAGCGATGGCCGCTCTGAAAGGCGGCCTTCAGAAGAACGACTTTTTATTTTCCCTGGAAAAGAAGTACCTCAGGAATTTTGCTGATCTGTTGGCTCGGGCTGAAGGGTACGCCCGAGCAGAAGAAGCCTTCAAAATGAAGGATGAGGAGACCATAAGAGAACAGCAGGCGGAAGACTCGAGTAAGTCCGCAGTCGAAAAAGGGCCGAGAGAAGCTCGACCGCATTCTCGAACTCCTCTCAGGCACAAGCATGCCCAGACTCCTCCCCGAGCACGCAGGTAGGGAAGCCCAGAGCGCCGGGCTCGACGGGGCTCTCCCCCAGGAAGATTCCGTAGCTATGCCCCCTCAACGCATCGAAAACTCAGGTACTGATGGAAGTCAGAGAGCAGCTCCCAAGGCCAGAAAGGATGCGCACGCACCCGGAAAGCGCAATCCTAATAAGTTCTGCCTCTACCATCGTAACTACGGCCACGACATGGAGGAATGCATTCAGTTTGAGACGAGATCGAGGAGCTCATCAGACGAGGTCGGCTCGACAGGTTCATTCGAGCCGGCCTGAAGGTAGAGAGGATCGACCAAGGGCCCTGCCGCAGCCTGAGCCGTCGAGGAGGGAAGAGCAGTCCGAAGATCGGCCACCAATTGGGATCATCAACTCCATCTCTGAAGGACCTTGACAGGAAGCAGATCTTCTACAGCCCTGAGATTTGAAAACTTATAAATGTATTACGAACGACCCCACTTTAAATCAAGATTCCTTTCGAATCTGCACATCTTTTCCTTTTTGGTATGGACTTGTAACGACAGAGGATGACCCCTTCGGACAATGAAAACAAACCCTAATGTGGGCAAAGTCGAAGGCCCGGTTATTTGTAGACCGGATGGGGGAGAGGCCATACAGCGCCCATATGCGCCCCCACCGTCATGTTAGGGACAGGAGGAGAACCTCGCCCTAACATGAGCAAGGTCGAAGGCCCGTTATTTATAGACCGGATGGAGGGAGAGGCCATACAGTGCCCATATGCCCCCCACCGCCATGTTAGGGATAGGAGGAGAACCTCGCCCTAACATGAGCAAGGTCGAAGGTCCGATTATTTGTAGACCGGATGGGGGAGAGGCCATACAGCGCCCATATGCGCCCCCACCGTCATGTTAGGGATAGGAGGAGAACCTCGCCCTAACATGAGCAAAGTCGAAGGCCTGGTTATTTGTAGACCGGATGGGGGAGAGGCCATACAGCGCCCATATGCGCCCCATAGCCATGTTAAGGACAGGAGGAGAACCTCGTCCTAACATGAGCAAGGTCGAAGGCCCGATTATTTGTAGACTGGATGGGGGAGAGAACATACATGCCCATATGCGCCCCTGCAGTCCCATTAGGAATAGAAGGAGAACCTCATCCTAACTGAGCTGAAATCGATTACATCAAAAATGGGGGAAAAACCTCGTTCTGACACCAATTAAGGTCACACCATTCGAGACCTGACAAGAAAGAAGAAAACCTTCCCAGCGACCCTCTGCGCTCCCGCGACCCTACTAAGAGCAGGGGAAAACCCTCACCTGAAAAAAAAAAAAGGAGAAGGAGTTAAAAAGGAAAGCGACGAACCACATCAGCGATAAATAGAAATAAATTACATTAAAAATATAGGGGACCTCGTCTCAGCGAGGATGGGGTTCTCATCGAAATCTCCGATCTCCAAAAGAGCTCTCAACGCAGGCCAAGGATAAGACGGCTTCCTCAGGATGACGAGAAGCTTAGATCTACGAGCTCGAACTCTGAAAGGAGGCATCAAACTCGAGTAATCCCGGATAAATCAGTGCCATAAAGAAAGGATGGGCCAATGCGACGGCGATCAGGTACCTCCGAATGGCATCGATATCGAACAAGGAAAAGCCGAAGGAAGCTCGGCAAATGACAATTCAACAGTAAGTAAAAGAGGTAGCAAAAAATTCTCTTCTCATGTTATTTATAAAAATGCATTACAGAGCCCGTAAGGCTGAAGAAGAAAGATGACGAAAAAGCGAGCCGATGCGGCAACGACCAGTAATCTCCGACGACGTCGACAAAAAAAAAAGGGGGGGGGAGAAGAGAGAAAGAAGACGAAAAGAAAAGAGGAGGGGAATACAACAATAACAATGGTAAATGAAAGAAGTTCGACAGGCGACAATTTGGCGTAAAGTACGGACAAGGTAACAAAATCTCCTTCTCATTCTCGATTAACAAGATGTACGTTACAAGACTCTGAGGGCCGAGAAAAAAAACATTACTACAAGACTCGAAAGGAACATGTTAGGGACCACTTCAAGCTCTCGACTTCTCCTTCCGATTCGTCCTTCTCAGCAGTATTTTTCAGTGCGTGTGATAGGCCCCTCGGCTCTCGACCCCTGCCTCTTTTGCTCCATTGCTGAAACCCCAACCCTAGGGGAAAAGGGGGATAGAATTCAAGGGGCAGCGACGGCGACGGCAGTGGCGACGACGACCTACATCAGGAAGAACGAAAGTACCCCGGAGGCCGCGATGACGCCGGAGGCATGCACCACCACCGTGTGCTCCACGATGACCACCATCCTAGGTACTTCGGCAAGGTCGGCATGCGCTACTTCCACCATCTCCGCAATAATTCTACTACCCCACTGTCAATGCCGACCGCCTCTGTCCTCGACCCCGACGACATTAAGAAACCGCCACAACTTATGACAACAACCCTACCCCTTTGATCGGTGTCCCTCGTTCAACTACTCCAAAATTCTTGGGCGGAACGCGCTCACCGGTTGGTCCCGTTATTAAATCCCTGTTGTTGAAGGAATTCTCCCTCGAGCCCCCTTCGAGGTAGTGGAAACCTTAGTGACGGTTCGGCGGCCGCTGAACTCGCAGACCACTGTCTTCCCCTCCTGCTCCTCTCGATCTGCAACATCCTCTGAGATTGGCCTCTAGGGACGGGAGAACTCCTCGAAAGGGCTCGAAAGACTGAAGGCGGCAGGAAGCCGACAGAGATGGCGAAGATTGGTGCGAAGAATGCCCAGAGTCGAAAAGGGCACCGATGGGGTGGCTAAACTCTCAGGCAGAAGAAAGACGTTGACTCTCAGGCGAGATGAAGTCCCCGGAGGGTAAGGGGGGGCTTAAATAAGCGACAAGGCATGGCACAGTTATGGTGGCAGATATCCCTAGGTCAATCAATGCCCGCCACGTGTCCCACTCACCATGGCGTAGGGCTGACCGCTGGCGGGACCATTATGGTGTGGCGCTCGAGACTACGCTCCGATGGAAATTTCGAAAGGACCCTTCGGATCGCCTTAATTGGAAAAAGACTCCGGCACGCATGCATTAAATGCCAGAATATCTGAGGGCGATCGTGCACAAGATTCAAGGGGACAACTTCGGCTGTGAAAATTTTTCTGTACTTCCTTCATTCGAAACTCGAATTCGGAAGTAGGAGGACTGGTATTGGGTATAAAATACCTCCTCAGCCGAAGTTCGTGACAGGAGTGACCCTCCGGGGATTCTACCGACTCCTGATCTTCGACGACATCTTTTCGAACCTCTCCGATGGCTGAGCCTCCGCAACATTCTCAAGTTCTACCGACGGATAAACCCCCACCAGCGTTGACCAGATTCTTCACGACGGATGGACTCCACCCAAGTTTCTACCCGAATGACTTTGTCCGAACTCCCATGGGAGCCGGACTTCGTCCCCAACTCCGAATGCAGGTAAACTTCATCCGGACTCCCACGGGAGCCGGACTTCGTCTTTGACTCCAAATGCAGGTAAACTTCATCCAGATTTCCATGGGAGCCGAACTTCGTCCCTGACTCCAAATGCAGGTAGACTTCATCCGGACTCCTACGGGAGTCGGACTTCGTCCCAGACTCCGAATGCAGGTAGACTTCATCCGGACTCCCACGGGAGCCGGACTTCATCCCCGACTCCGAATGACTTCGTCCAGACTCCCACGGGAGCCGGACTTCATCCCCGACTCCGAATGCAGGTAGACTTCATCCGGACTCCTATGGGAGCCGGACTTCATCCCCGACTTCAACTGCAGGAAGACTTCATCCGGACTCCCACGGAGCCGGACTTCATCTGGACTCCCACGGGAGCCGGACTTCATCCCTGACTCCGAATGCAGGTAGACTTCATCCGAATAACTTCATCCGGACTCCTACGGGAGCCGGCTTCGTCCCCGACTTCAACTGCAGGAAGACTTCATTCAGACTCCCATGGGAGCCGGACTTCGTCCCTGACTCCGAATGCAGGTAGACTTCATCCGGACTCCTACGGGAGCCGGACTTTGTCCCCGACTTCAACTACAGGAAGACTTCATCTGGACTCCCACGGGAGCCGGACTTCATCTCTGACTCCGAATACAGGTAGACTTCATCCGAATAACTCATCTAGACTCCTACGGGAGTCGGACTTCATCCCCGACTTCAACTGCAGGAAGACTTCATCCGGACTCCCACGGGAGTCGAACTTCGTCCCTGACTCCGAATGCAGGTAGACTTCATCCGAATGACTTCATCCGGACTCCTACGGGAGCCAGACTTCATCCCGACTTCAACTGCAGGAAGATTCATACGGACTCCCACGGGAGCCGGACTTCGTCCCCGACTCCGAATGCAGTAGACCTTCATCCGGACTCCTACAGGAGCCGGACTTCTCCCTGACTCCAACTGAAAGAAGACTTCATCCGGACTCTATGGGAGTCAGACTTCGTCCCCGACTTCAACTGCAGGAAGACTTCATCCGGACTCCTATGGGAGCCGGACTTCGTCCCTGACTTCAACTGCAGGAAGACTTCATCCAGACTCCTACGGGAGCCAGACTTCATCCCCGACTCCGACTGCAGGTAGACTTCGTCCGAGCTCTTACGGGAGCCGGACTTCCATCCTGACCTCCTGTTGCAGGTAGACCTCACCTCGAACTCCTACGAGGGTCGAACTCCGAGCTCCTACCCAAGCGACCCACTCTAAGTTTCAGCTACAAATGATCTACTTCAAATTTCTACCACGAGCGATCCGTACCGGATTCCCACTGTAAGCCTTCATCCGAGCTTCCATAGCGGACGAACCTCTCCAGCGCCATCCGACATCCACTGTCGGTCGACCCTCTGTCGAAGTCTGTGCGAAATCAGACTGCGTCTGTGGAAAGTCTCTGACCGAGCTCCTACGGCAAGTGGTCCTCGCCAGCAATCTTAAGCCCAAGGCACCCAACAGGATTTGCAGCATCCGAGCTCCTCTTAGATGGATAACTACTTCTCTCCGCAGGCACTCAACCAAACTTCGACCGACAGGCCTGACTCCCTGGCAGGCTGCAGTAACGGCCACGACTCTGCTCCACTTCCTGCGATGGATTCCGATGGCTCCATCACTCCCTGAGGCCACAGTAATGACCACGACTCTCTCCACTTCCTGCGACGGATTCCGCGTGGCTCCATCACTCCCTGACAGGCCACAGTAATGGCCACGACTCTGCTCCACTTCCTGCGATAGATTCCGCACGGCTCCATCACTCCCTGGCAGACCACAGTAACGGCCACGACTCTGCTTCACTTCCTGCGATGGATTCCGCATGGCTCCATCACTCCCTGGCAGGCCACAGTAATAGCCACGACTCTGCTCCACTTTCTGTGATGGATTTCGCGCGGCTCCATCACTCCCTGACAGGCCACAGTAATGGCCACGACTCTGCTCCACTTTCTGTGATGGATACCGCGTGGCTCCTCCACTCTCTGGCCAGTCACGACAACGGATGCCGCTCCGCTCCCCGCAACAGACTCCAGTGGCAGGTCCGGTGATGGCCACGATTCCACTCCACTACTCTTCATAACAAACTCCTCATGGCCCCGAAAGCCCACTGCCAGACGGTTACAAATGTCGCTATCAGTCTGTTGCATCCTCTGCCTATAAAAGGGGACCCAGATACGTTATTTCTTAAGCTCTATTTTCTATCTCAAAACTCTGCAAAATTTTCGTTCGAGCACTCCATTCTTGTTGAGGCAGAGAACTGACTTGAGCGTCGGAGGGTCTTGTCGGAGCACCCCCAACTCCGGTTTAGACTTCTTTTGCAGGTCCCGATGGCGACCGCGACTCCCTCGACTCCAGCTTCTCCGACGCAGACGGATTTTTGCACCAATAGTATCAATACTTCTATCTCTCCAGAGTAGTTTGAGCATCATTGGATGAGTTTATCAAGAAGTACTTTTTGAAGTTCAATATCTACCTCAGTATATGAGACCAATAGGTGCCTGCATATTTTAGACATATATTCTTTGCTTCTATGTCTATAATACAATGCAGTGAAAGTATACACTCATTATTTAGGGATTATGTAGACAATCACATGAATGCTTTTAGGTTTGTTATACAGTTTGAGGCAGTTTTGAAGAGTAGGTATGATTGAGAGGATGAAGAAGATTTCAGGACGTACCACATTCAAATAAGTTTGTGGTTGAAATATCCAATCGAGCAACATGCTCTTGAAATGTATATAAGAATTATTTTTAGGCTCTTTAGGGAGCAACTCAAAATGACGACCATGTATGATATAGAGGAGGTGGAGAAATATAAATTATATGATATAATTGAGATTGAGGTCTCTAATAGAATTGCACAACAAAGAATAGCAAATCGTGTAATATGTATTATGTCCAAGGAAAAATTTTTATGCACATGTCTAATGTTTGAATTCAACGGCATTCTGTGTGCTCATGTGTTAAAAGTTCTCATTGCTCTATGAATTCACCATATCTCTACACATTATATATTGAAATAATGGATGAAATCTACCAAAGAAGGAGGTGCTGATATGGTACATGGTGTATGTAAAGTTTAGGAGGACACG
>NC_026000.2:123386072-123422689 GCF_000442705.2 Elaeis guineensis
TGCAGGTAGACTTCATTCGGGACTTCCTTAACGGGAGCTGAACTTCCGTCCTGAACTCCTGTTGCAAGTAGACCTCACCCCGAACTCCTACAAGGGCCGGACTCCGAGCTCCTACCGTAAGCGACCCACTCCAAAGTTTCTGCTACAAACGATCTACGTCAAATTTCTACCACGAGCGGTCCGTGCCGGATTCCCACCGTAAGCCTTCATCCGAGCTTCCATTGCGGAGAACCTCTCCAGCGCCATCCGACATCACCACCGGTCGGTCCTCTACCCGAAGTCTGCGTGAAATCGGACTGTATCTGCGGAAAAGCCTCTGACCGAGCTCCTACAGTAAGTGGTCCTCGCCTGCCGCCGTAACACCCAAGGCACCCAACAAGATTTGCAGCATCCGAGCTCCTCTCAGATGGATAGCTACCTCTCTCCATCAGGCACCTCAACCGAACTTCGGCCGACAGGCCTGGACCCCCTGGCAGGCCACAGTAACGGCCACGACTTTGCTCCACTTTCCTGCGACGGATCTCGTGTGGCTCCATTACTCCTTGGCAGGCCACAGTAATGGCCACGACTCTGCTCCACTTTCTGCGACGGATCCCGTGCGGCTCCATCACTCCCTGACAGGCGACAGTAATGGCCACTACTCTGCTCCACTTCCTGCGACGGATACCGCGCGGCTCCTCCACCCTCTGGCAAGTCGCAACAACGGACGTCGCTTCACTCTCCGCAACAGACTCCACGTGGCAGATCACAGTGATGGCCACGATTCCACTCCACTACTCTTCATAACAAACTCCTCCTGGCCCCGAACGGCCCACTGCCAGACGGTTACAAATGTCGCTATCATCTATTGCACCCTCTGCCTATAAAAATGGGACCCCAGATACGTTATTCTCTAAGCTCTCATTTTCTATCTCAAAACTCTGCTAAAATTTTCGTTCGAGCACTCCATTCCTGTTGAGACAGAGAACTGACTTGAGCGTCAGAGGGTCTTGTCGGAGTACCTCCAACTCCGGTTTAGACTTTCTTTGCAGGTCCCGATGGCGATCGCGATTCCCTCGACTCCAGCTTCTCCGACGCAGACGGATTTTTGCACCAACAGGATTGGCGCTAGAGGAAGGGCTAAACCTTCGCAGTACCCTTATTCTTAAAGGAGCGCTCAACGGGACCACCTCCGATCATCTTTTCCGATGTCCTCTCCTCCTTGCCCCACTAGATCTTCGCCCGATGCCTCCCTGCAAAGCATCCACACGGTGATCCACGGCTTTCGCGGCCAGATCTTAAGCTCCGACCTCACCTCCAGTTTTCCAGCCTCCTCCTCCTCCTCCGACAACGGCGGTTGGTGCGGAACAATTCAACCTACTGGCCCAGTAGGTCAGAGGTCTCGCTGAAGCGGTGCAAGCCATACAGCAGCAGCAACAGCCGCAGGCGTCAGTACGACTGGAGAGAATGTCGTCGGAACTCCAAAATCCGACAGTAGGACGGCCACTTGGGCCAGCCGCCCCGTCTTTCTTGAAAAGATGAATCCGAGGGTGGAGAGCCCTCAGTCAGATCACGATTCCACCCCTGGAAGATCTCTACCTCCATTCTGCCAGAAGACCCTCGAGACCCATAGTCAAGAGGATTTTCTGGACCGGAGGCTCCAGGAGATGAACCGGCGGATTGAAGAACTCCGCCATGCTCCCCCCGCTTATGGTGAGGATATTTGTACTGACCCTCCCTTTTCTCAAATGATCATGCAGGAATCGATCCCGCCGAACTTCAAGCTCCCTCAATTTGAAAGCTACGACGGGACTTCGGACCCAGTTGACCATCTGGAGGCCTTCCGGACAATGATGCTGCTCCACGGCGCACCTGACGCCATCCTTTGTCGAGCTTTCCCATCCACCTTGAAGGGAGCGGCGAGAAACTGGTACTCGACGCTGAAGTCAGGTATCATCTTTTCCTTTGATCAGATGAGCCATCAGTTTGCAGCTCATTTTGTTAGCAGCCGGCGTCCCCGGAAGGGTTCGGAGTTCCTCATCAACATCAAGCAAAGGGAGGGGGAGTCCATTCGGGCTTACGTCAACCGTTTCAATATCGCCGCATTGGAGGTCCGAAACTTGGACCAATCGGTAGCGATGGCCGCTCTGAAAGGCGGCCTTCAGAAGAACGACTTTTTATTTTCCCTGGAAAAGAAGTACCTCAGGAATTTTGCTGATCTGTTGGCTCGGGCTGAAGGGTACGCCCGAGCAGAAGAAGCCTTCAAAATGAAGGATGAGGAGACCATAAGAGAACAGCAGGCGGAAGACTCGAGTAAGTCCGCAGTCGAAAAAGGGCCGAGAGAAGCTCGACCGCATTCTCGAACTCCTCTCAGGCACAAGCATGCCCAGACTCCTCCCCGAGCACGCAGGTAGGGAAGCCCAGAGCGCCGGGCTCGACGGGGCTCTCCCCCAGGAAGATTCCGTAGCTATGCCCCCTCAACGCATCGAAAACTCAGGTACTGATGGAAGTCAGAGAGCAGCTCCCAAGGCCAGAAAGGATGCGCACGCACTCCGGAAAGCGCAATCCTAATAAGTTCTGCCTCTACCATCGTAACTACGGCCACGACATGGAGGAATGCATTCAGTTTTGAGACGAGATCGAGGAGCTCATCAGACGAGGTCGGCTCGACAGGTTCATTCGAGCCGGCCTGAAGGTAGAGAGGATCGACCAAGGGCCCTGCCGCAGCCTGAGCCGTCGAGGAGGGAAGAGCAGTCCGAAGATCGGCCACCAATTGGGATCATCAACTCCATCTCTGAAGGACCTTGACAGGAAGCAGATCTTCTACAGCCCTGAGATTTGAAAACTTATAAATGTATTACGAACGACCCCACTTTAAATCAAGATTCCTTTCGAATCTGCACATCTTTTCCTTTTTGGTATGGACTTGTAACGACAGAGGATGACCCCTTCGGACAATGAAAACAAACCCTAATGTGGGCAAAGTCGAAGGCCCGGTTATTTGTAGACCGGATGGGGGGAGAGGCCATACAGCGCCCATATGCGCCCCCACCGTCATGTTAGGGACAGGAGGAGAACCTCGCCCTAACATGAGCAAGGTCGAAGGCCCGGTTATTTATAGACCGGATGGAGGGAGAGGCCATACAGTGCCCATATGCACCCCCACCGCCATGTTAGGGATAGGAGGAGAACCTCGCCCTAACATGAGCAAGGTCGAAGGTCCGATTATTTGTAGACCGGATGGGGGGAGAGGCCATACAGCGCCCATATGCGCCCCCACCGTCATGTTAGGGATAGGAGGAGAACCTCGCCCTAACATGAGCAAAGTCGAAGGCCGGTTATTTGTAGACCGGATGGGGGAGAGGCCATACAGCGCCCATATGCGCCCCCATAGCCATGTTAAGGACAGGAGGAGAACCTCGTCCTAACATGAGCAAGGTCGAAGGCCCGATTATTTTAGACTGGATGGGGGAGAGAACATACAGTGCCCATATGCGCCCCTGCAGTCCCATTAGGAATAGAAAGAGAACCTCATCCTAACTAGCTGAAATCGATTACATCAAAAATGGGGGAAAAACCTCGTTCTGACACCAATTAAGGTCACACCATTCGAGACCTGACAAGAAAGAAGAAAACCTTCCCAGCGACCCCTCTGCGCTCCCGCGACCCTACTAAGAGCAGGGGAAAAACCCTCACCTGAAAAAAAAAAAGAGAGAAGGAGTTAAAAAGGAAAGCGACGAACCACATCAGCGATAAATAGAAATAAATTACATTAAAAATATAGGGGACCTCGTCTCAGCGAGGATGGGGGTTCTCATCGAAATCTCCGATCTCCAAAAGAGCTCTCAACGCAGGCCAAGGATAAGACGGCTTCCTCAGGATGACGAGAAGCTTAGATCTACGAGCTCGAACTCTGAAAGGAGGCATCAAACTCGAGTAATCCCGGATAAATCAATGCCATAAAGAGAAGGATGGGCCAATGCGACGGCGATCAGGTACCTCCGAATGGCATCGATATCGAATAAGGTAAAAGCCGAAGGAAGCTCGGTAAATGACAATTCAACACGTGAGTAAAAGAGGTAGCAAAAATTCTCTTCTCATGTTATTTATAA
The DNA here is from genome assembly GCF_000442705.2 of Elaeis guineensis. Taxonomy (NCBI): domain Eukaryota; kingdom Viridiplantae; phylum Streptophyta; class Magnoliopsida; order Arecales; family Arecaceae; genus Elaeis; species Elaeis guineensis. The sequence continues at coordinate 123,390,164 of NC_026000.2, forward strand.
AAATGCATTACAGAGCCCGTAAGGCTGAAGAAGAAAGATGACTGAAAAAGCGAGCCGATGCGGCAACGACCAGTAATCTCCGGACGACGTCGACAAAAAAAAAAGGGGGGGGGAGAAGAGAGAAAGAAGACGAAAAGGAAAAGAGGAGGGGAATACAACAATAACAATGGTAAATGAAAGAAGTTCGACAGGCGACAATTTGCGCAAAGTACGGACAAGGTAACAAAATCTCCTTCTCATTCTCGATTAACAAGATGTACGTTACAAGACTCTGAGGGCCGAAGAAAAAGAACATTACTACAAGACTCGAAAGGAACAGTTAGGGACCACTTCAAGCTCTCGACTTCTCCTTCTGATTCCGTCCTTCTCAGCAGTATTTTTCAGTGCATGTGATAGACCCCTCGGCTCTCGACCCCGCCTCGTTTTGCTCCATTGCTGAAACCCCGACCCTAGGGGAAAAGGGGGATAGAATTCAAGGGGCAGCGACGGCGACGGCAGTGGCGACGACGACCTACATCAGGAAGAACGAAAGTACCCCGGAGGCCGCGATGACGCCGGAGGCATGCACCACCACCGTGTGCTCCACGATGACCACCATCCTAGGTACTTCGGCAAGGTCGGCATGCGCTACTTCCACCATCTCCGCAATAAGTTCTACTACCCCACTGTCAATGCCGACCGCCTCTGGTCCCTCGACCCCGACGACATTAAGAAACCCGCCACAACTTATGACAACAACCCTACCCCTTTGATCGGTGTCGCCTCGTTCAACTACTCCAAAATTCTTGGGCGGAACGCGCTCACCGGTTGGTCCCGTTATTAAATCCCTGTTGTTGAAGGAATTCTCCCTCGAGCCCCCTTCGAGGTAGTGGAAACCCTTAGTGACGGTTCGGCGGCCGCTGAACTCGCAGACCACTGTCTTCCCCCTCCTGCTCCTCTCGATCTGCAACATCCTCTTGAGATTGGCCTCTAGGGACGGGAGAACTCCTCGAAAGGGCTCGAAAGACTGAAGGCGGCAGGAAGCCGACAGAGATGGCGAAGATTGGTGCGAAGAATGCCCAGAGTCGAAAAGGGCACCGATGGGGTGGCTAAACTCTCAGGCAGAAGAAAGACGTTGACTCTCAGGCGAGATGAAGTCCCCGGAGGGTAAGGGGGGGCTTAAATAAGCGACAAGGCATGGCACAGTTATGGTGGCAGATATCCCTAGGTCAATCAATGCCCGCCACGTGTCCCACTCACCATGGCGTAGGGCTGACCGCTGGCGGGACCATTATGGTGTGGCGCTCGAGACTACGCTCCGATGGAAATTTCGAAAGGACCCTTCGGATCGCCTTAATTGGAAAAAGACTCCGGCACGCATGCATTAAATGCCAGAATATCTGAGGGCGATCGTGCACAAGATTCAAGGGGACAACTTCGGCTGTGAAAATTTTTCTGTACTTCCTTCATTCGAAACTCGAATTCGGAAGTAGGAGGACTGGTATTGGGTATAAAATACCTCCTCAGCCGAAGTTCGTGACAGGAGTGACCCTCCGGGATTCTACCGACTCCTGATCTTCGACGACATCTTTTCGAACCTCTCCGATGGCTGAGCCTCCGCAACATTCTCAAGTTCTACCGACGGATAAACCCCCACCAGCGTTGACCAGATTCTTCACGACGGATGGACTCCACCCAAGTTTCTACCCGAATGACTTTGTCCGAACTCCCATGGGAGCCGGACTTCGTCCCCAACTCCGAATGCAGGTAAACTTCATCCGGACTCCCACGGGAGCCGGACTTCGTCTTTGACTCCAAATGCAGGTAAACTTCATCCAGATTTCCATGGGAGCCGAACTTCGTCCCTGACTCCAAATGCAGGTAGACTTCATCCGGACTCCTACGGGAGTCGGACTTCGTCCCAGACTCCGAATGCAGGTAGACTTCATCCGGACTCCCACGGGAGCCGGACTTCATCCCCGACTCCGAATGACTTCGTCCAGACTCCCACGGGAGCCGGACTTCATCCCCGACTCCGAATGCAGGTAGACTTCATCCGGACTCCTATGGGAGCCGGACTTCATCCCCGACTTCAACTGCAGGAAGACTTCATCCGGACTCCCACGGGAGCCGGACTTCATCTGGACTCCCACGGGAGCCGGACTTCATCCCTGACTCCGAATGCAGGTAGACTTCATCCGAATAACTTCATCCGGACTCCTACGGGAGCCGGGCTTCGTCCCCGACTTCAACTGCAGGAAGACTTCATTCAGACTCCCATGGGAGCCGGACTTCGTCCCTGACTCCGAATGCAGGTAGACTTCATCCGGACTCCTACGGGAGCCGGACTTTGTCCCCGACTTCAACTACAGGAAGACTTCATCTGGACTCCCACGGGAGCCGGACTTCATCTCTGACTCCGAATACAGGTAGACTTCATCCGAATAACTTCATCTAGACTCCTACGGGAGTCGGACTTCATCCCCGACTTCAACTGCAGGAAGACTTCATCCGGACTCCCACGGGAGTCGAACTTCGTCCCTGACTCCGAATGCAGGTAGACTTCATCCGAATGACTTCATCCGGACTCCTACGGGAGCCAGACTTCATCCCCGACTTCAACTGCAGGAAGATTTCATACGGACTCCCACGGGAGCCGGACTTCGTCCCCGACTCCGAATGCAGGTAGACTTCATCCGGACTCCTACAGGAGCCGGACTTCGTCCCTGACTCCAACTGAAAGAAGACTTCATCCGGACTCCTATGGGAGTCAGACTTCGTCCCCGACTTCAACTGCAGGAAGACTTCATCCGGACTCCTATGGGAGCCGGACTTCGTCCCTGACTTCAACTGCAGGAAGACTTCATCCAGACTCCTACGGGAGCCAGACTTCATCCCCGACTCCGACTGCAGGTAGACTTCGTCCGAGCTCTTACGGGAGCCGGACTTCCATCCTGACCTCCTGTTGCAGGTAGACCTCACCTCGAACTCCTACGAGGGTCGAACTCCGAGCTCCTACCGCAAGCGACCCACTCTAAGTTTCAGCTACAAATGATCTACTTCAAATTTCTACCACGAGCGATCCGTACCGGATTCCCACTGTAAGCCTTCATCCGAGCTTCCATAGCGGACGAACCTCTCCAGCGCCATCCGACATCCACTGTCGGTCGACCCTCTGTCGAAGTCTGTGCGAAATCAGACTGCGTCTGTGGAAAGTCTCTGACCGAGCTCCTACGGCAAGTGGTCCTCGCCAGCAATCTTAATGCCCAAGGCACCCAACAGGATTTGCAGCATCCGAGCTCCTCTTAGATGGATAACTACTTCTCTCCGTCAGGCACCTCAACCAAACTTCGACCGACAGGCCTGGACTCCCTGGCAGGCTGCAGTAACGGCCACGACTCTGCTCCACTTCCTGCGATGGATTTCGCATGGCTCCATCACTCCCTGACAGGCCACAGTAATGACCACGACTCTGCTCCACTTCCTGCGACGGATTCCATGCAGCTCCATCACTCCCTGGCAGGCCACAGTAATGGCCACGACTCTGCTCCACTTCCTGCGATAGATTTCGCACGGCTCCATCACTCTCTAGCAGACCACAATAACGGCCATGACTCTGCTCCACTTCCTGCGATGGATTTCGCACGGCTCCATCACTCCCTGACAGGCCACAGTAATGGCCACGACTCTACTCCACTTTCTGTGATGGATTCCGTGTGGCTCCATCACTCCCTGGCAGGCCACAGTAATGGCCACGACTCTGCTCCACTTCCTGTGACGGATACCGCACGACTCCTCCACTCTCTGGCCAGTCACGACAACGGATGCCGCTCCGCTTTCCGCAACAGACTCCATGTGGCAGGTCGCGGTGATGGCCACGATTCCACTCCACTACTCTTCATAACAAACTCCTCATGGCCCCGAACGGCCCACTGCCAGATGGTTACAAATGTCGCTATCAGTCTGTTGCATCCTCTGCCTATAAAAGGGGGACCCCAGATACGTTATTCTTTAAGCTCTATTTTCTATCTCAAAACTCTGCAAAATTTTCGTTCGAGCACTCCATTCTTGTTGAGGCAGAGAACTGACTTGAGCGTCAGAGGGTCTTGTCGGAGCACCCCCAACTCCGGTTTAGACTTCCTTTGCAGGTCCCGATGGCGATCGCGACTCCCTCGACTCCAGCTTCTCCGACGCAGGCGGATTTTTGCACCAACACTATCAATACTTCTATCTCTCCAGAGTAGTTTGAGCATTATTGGGATGAGTTTATCAAGAAGTACTTTTTGAAGTTCAACATCTACCTCAGTATATGAGACCAATAGGTGCCTGCATATTTTAGACATATATTCTTTGCTTCTATGTCTATAATACAATGCAGTGAAAGTATACACTCATTATTTAGGGATTATGTAGACAATCACATGAATACTTTTAGGTTTGTTATACAGTTTGAGGCAGTTTTGAAGAGTAGGTATGATTGAGAGGATGAAGAAGATTTCAGGACGTACCACATTCAAATAAGTTTGTGGTTGAAATATCCAATCGAGCAACATGCTCTTGAAATGTATATAAGAATTATTTTTAGGCTCTTTAGGGAGCAACTCAAAATGATGACCATGTATGATATAGAGGAGGTGGAGAAATATAAATTATATGATATAATTGAGATTGAGGTCTCTAATAGAATTGCACAACAAAGAATAGCAAATCGTGTAATATGTATTATGTCCAAGGAAAAATTTTTATGCACATGTCTAATGTTTGACTTCAGCGGCATTCTGTGTGCTCATGTGTTAAAAGTTCTCATTGCTCTATGAATTCACCATATCTCTACACATTATATATTGAAATAATGGATGAAATCTGCCAAAGAAGGAGGTGCTGATATGGTACATGGTGTATGTAAAGTTTAGGAGGACACGACGTCAAGAACTACAAGATTCAATGGGCTATGTAAAATTTTTTGAAATTAGTATATGATAGTTGTACTCATCAGAAAATATATGATCTTGTCATGAATGATGTGGAGTCTATCATTAAAAAAATTTGTTCATTGAAGAAGAACCTATCGGCAGAACAAAGTGTAATAAATGAGAGCCATACTCAGATTCCAATAGCGATGACACAATGTAGCCAAGCAGAAAAAAAGAATGATAATTTTGTGACATTCAAAAATCCTCCAATTTCTAATTGCAAGGGTTGTAAAAAGCTTAGCAGGTTTAAGCATCCAATAGAAGTTGCAGCGAAGAAACAGTGGACATATAAGAAATATCATCAAAAGGGTCATAACATTCAAACATACAAGGCAAATGTTAGTAACAGCTGATTATTATATTATATTTATTTTATTTTAATAATTTTTTTATGACTTACTAGATAGTTGTACTTTATGTAGGTAGATGATTTCGAAGTCTACATCAGTAACGGTTCATCTGAGGAAGAGGATTTTCACGATCCATATGGCTTATTAATGTTTTAGAGCCCATGATTATAATTTTTTTATGATGGCTAATGTTTTGACTTGGATAGATGTTATTTATAAATGATATCATGACTTGTTCCTTTGTTCCATCATTAATGTGTAAAGATATATGGTTGTACCAATTTTTGAATGAATGTATGACTCCTATGGAATAAACAATATATTTTACTATATTATATTTTGTCCATCTAATATGACATTGATGATTATAAAGTTCAGATGTTTACTCCATGCCAATCAAAATGACGTGCCAGTATACTGTGCAGGTGATCATTAAGGGTCGCGAGATGGGATTCTCATAATTTACTTTATATTATCTGTGATTGTTGCCATAGATATTGATATGTTCTATAATTATTGAGTTCATAAGTTGCTGTAATTATTGTTTGTGCATATATGCGATAAACAGAAACTGCACAAGATAAATAGAAAGTCAGAGTGCAATGAAGGATAAATAAATACAAACTATTAGAAGATAAACATATATTCTAAATAATAAATACAAATAGGCTTGAAATAAATACAAGTACTTTCGAATAAATACAATCATAAATAGAAACTTAAGGGTGACAAAGTTAACTTTTGAATTTTGAATTGGAATTTATGTTTATTAGTTTCTGTCAAGATAGAGTTTGTATTATACATAATTTTTATTTATCATAGGACCGTGAGTTTGTATTTATGTTGAAAAGATTTTATTTATTGGTACATACTTTGTATTTGTGAATACTTTGTATTTATTATTCACAGTTTCTATTTATTATTCATAATTTTTATTTATCGTATAAACTTTGTGTTTATTATTCATGATTTTTATTTATTATTTGAAGTTTATATTTATCATTTATATTTATTTTTTTAAAATTTATTATTTATTTTTATTATTTATTGATCACTCAATTTGGAATCATAAATTTTTATTTATATTTATTATTCATAGTTTTTATTTATTATTCATAGTTTTTGTTTATTCACATGATTTTATATTTATTATTCATAGTTTCTATTTATTACTCAGAGTTTGTATTTATCTTCTGATTTGTGTTTATTTTTGGCTCATAATTATTCATAATTTCTATTTATTATTCAAAATTTATGTTTACCTTCAATAGTTTGTGTTTATTTTTTAAGGATCTATTAGGACCTATTATTTATTTATGTTATTTATTATGGATGGATCTAGGATCACTCAATTTTATTTATTATTTAGAGTTTATGCTTATCTCTAATTATATTTATATTTTTAAGACTTATTATTTATTTTTATTATTTATCAGGTTCACGTAGGATCACTCAATTTAGAATCATGAGTTTATGTCACTCAATTTTGAACCATGAGTTTGTATTTATTTTAAAAAATTTTTGATTATATTTTTTATTTACAACTTTTATTTATTATTCATAGTTTTTTTATTTATATATTTATTATTCATAGTTTATATTTGTTATTTAGATTTATATTTATTCTATTGGTTGTATTTATTTTTGGTAGAACTTAATATTATCGTCATTTAATTTTAATCATGAATTTATATTTATTTTTTATTTATCGATACATATTTATTATTTATAGTTTTTATTTATCTATAAAGTTTGTATTTATTATTCATAGTTTGTATCTATTATTTACAGTTTATATTTATTATTCATAGTTTGTATTTATTATTCATAGTTTATATTTATTATTATAGTTTATGTTTATTATTCATAGTTTATATTTATTATTCATAGTTAATATTCATTATTCACAGTTTCTGTTTATTATTCGTAGTTTTTGTTTATCCTCTGATTTATGTTTATTAATTGTAGTTTGTGTTTATTATGTAGAGTTTGTATTTATCTAAGATAGTTGAAGTATTTATCTCGAGAAATTTTAATTCATTTTGATGTACGCATATGGCTGAGCTTTTTGTCCATATGCTTGCATGTCAAAGGCACCCGTGTCTTAGCAGGAGTGGTTAGGGATGTCCATGACCTAACAAGCAGTTATATTACGGTGAATTATTCATGCCTGCCTTCATGAAGGTGCTGCCTAAACAGAAAAGAAGAAGATGAATAGGAACCGGGATGGAAAAGAAGATAAATAGAAAGAGCTAAGATGTTGATCGAGATTTCCAAACTTTGATGAACTTGGATCAAATCGGATGAAATAAATTGATCTGGACACGAAAATTGCCTAAATGTGAAAAAGAGGAGCGGCTGATTATAGGTGCCTACAACTAGGATGTAGGCACCTACATCTTGGTTGTAGGCACCTACATCCACTACATTGGATCTGATTTTAGGCACCTTCCTTCCACCGCTTTACTGCATTGGATCTGACTCAAGTCACCAAATTAGTTCAAAAAATCGACTTAAAATCAAGATCCTCACTCCTTCTATTCATCTTCTTTTCCTACTTTTCATTTCGTTCCTTTCAAAATTTCTAGCTTCCATCTCCAAATCCACTGTACCATCTCCACTCACATCTTAAATCTTAAACCAAAAACTTCCTTCCCATCTCCTTCTTGATCAATCTTCAACCTTTCGAAAGGATGACTCCGAAGATGCATCTTCTCCAACATCAAAGAGCAACCAAAAGTGAAGTAGAATGGGATGTTGCCCAGATATGGAGCCCAAGAAGGGGGGTGAATTGGGTCTTTTTAAAATTTTCAAGATTAGTGTATTTAAATAATGTGCTAAGATGTTGAGTAAAATGAGTTGATTTTAATAAAGATGAAATCAAACATAGATGAGAGATAAACAAGTATTGAACACAAAGAGCAAGTAAAGAGATGAAGCACAATAAATACCAAGAATTTATAGTGGTTCAGTGCCAACCTTGCACCTACATTTACTTTTCAAGTTTCTACTTGAGAATTCAATCCACTAAATAGATTTCAAAGTTACAACACGTCAGACAAATCCGACTCTTGCTATCTGTTGGGTATAAAATAATCCCAGCCGAAGTTGATAAAAGGCCGACCCTTCCAAGACTTTTCCAACTTTCGACCTTGTGTGGCATCTTTCTGAACTCCCTCGACCGTCCGAGCTTCCAAAATACCATCTGAACTTCTTCAATAATGAGCTTCTCCATTCATCTACCGGACTGCTCCAAACGCTCTCTGAACTTCACTTTCAGCCGATTCTTTACAGTGGTCGACTATTCTCCGAATCTCTTCCAGACTTCTCCCAGCCATGATCGACTTTACTCCGAACTTCCTCCGGACTTCGTCAATGATCGAGCTTCTTCAGCAGCAGGACTTCTACAGTAACCAGACTCCATCCAAGTTTCTACGGTGGTCGATCGCCTTTCAAATTTCAGCCAAACTTCTACCACAAGTAGTGTACTCCAAACTTCTACTGCAAGGGTCTACCCCGGATCTCTACTGTAAGTGAATTCCATCCAGCTTCTACTGTAAACAAATTTCTTTGAACTTCTATTACAGGCGGACTTCAGCCGAGCTTCTTCAATAAGCGGTCCCCATCCGACTTTTACAAGAACCGAACTCCGTCTGAACTTCCATAGCGGATGGATTCCGGACGAACTTCTACAACGGATGGGCTCCAGCAGCTGGATTTCTACAACGACCGATCACCTCCAGTGTCTGCCATACCTTCCAGCCATCAACCTTCAATAGCGTCAGTCAGACTTCAACAACGCCAACCGAACTTCCACAGGATCCTCCAGACTCTTCCAGCGGACGAACCTCCACAACGCCATCCGAAGTCCACTGTCAGTCGACCCTCTACCAGATTCTCATGAAACAGACTTCTCCAACAAAAGTTTCCGTCCGAGCTTCTACAGCAGATGACTTTCGCTTGCAGCATCAGCGCTCTAGGCACCCGACAAAGTAGACTCGTCAGCAACCTCGAAAATATCCGAGCCTCTCTTAGATTGCAGAGATAGAGAGCCATTCGCTCCATCAGATGTCCCAGCTGAGCTTCAGCCGTCAGGCCCGAACTCTCTGGCAAGTCATGATAATGGCCACTACCCCACTCCACTCTCTGTAACAGATTCCATGTGGCCCCACCACTCTCTGACAAGTCGCGATAACGGACACCATTCCACTCTCCATAACAAACTCCACATAGCTTGAACGGCCCACTGACGCCACTACTCTCCGCAACAAACTCCGCGTGGCCACGAACGGCCCACCACCAGGCGGTTACAGACGTCGCTGTCGATCAGCTACGCTCTCCGTCTATATAAAGGGACCCTCAGATACGTTCTTTTCTAAGCTCTAAACTCTATCTCGAAACTCTGTTAAAATTCTATTCGAGTGCTCCATTTCTGTTGAGGCAGAGTACTGACTGAATGTCGGAGGGTCTTGTTGGAGCACCTCCAACTCCAGTTTAGACTTTCTTGTAGATCCCGACGACGGACGCGATCTCCTCAACTCCAGCTTCTCCGACATCGGTGGAATTCTGCATGGTATAAAATAACCCCAGCTAAAGTTGGTAAAAGGCGACCCTTCCAAGACTTTTTAGGCTTCGATCTTGTGTGGCATCTTTCTGAACTCCCTCGACCGTCCGAGCTTCCATAATGCCATCCAACTTCTCCAATAATGAGCTTCTCCATTCATCTATCGGACTGCTCCAAATACTCTCTGAACTTCACTTTCAGCCGATTCTCTACAGTGATCGACTATTCTCTGAATCTCTTCCAGACTTCTCCCAGCCACGATTGACTTTACTCCGAACTTCCTCCGGACTTCGTCAATGACTGAGCTTCTTCAGCAGCAGGACTTCTACAATAACCAGACTCCATCCAGTTTCTACGGTGGTCGACCACCTTCCGAATTTCAGCCGAACTTCTACCGCTAGCATCTACTCCGAACTTTACTGTAAGCGGTCTACCCCGGATCTCTACTGTAAGTGAATTCCATCCGAGCTTCTACTGTAAACGAATTCCTTCTGAACTTCTATTACAGGCAGACTTTAGCCGAGCTTCTTCAATAAGCGATCTCCATTCGGACTTCTACAAGAACCAGACTCCGTCTGAACTTCCATAGCGGATAGATTCTGGATGAACTTCTACAATGGATGAGCTCCAGCAGTTGGATTTCTACAACGATCGACCGCCTCCAGTGTCTGCCGTACCTCTCCAGCCATCAACCTTCAATAGCATTAGTCGGACTTCAAAAATGTCAATCGAACTTCCATAAGATCCTCCAGACTCCTCCAGTGGACGAACCTCCACAACGCCATCTGAAGTTCACTGTCGGTCGACCCTCTATCAGATTTCTCATGAAATCAGACTTTTCCAACAGAAAGTCCCCATCTGAGCTTCTACAGCAGATGACTTCTGCTTGCAGCATCAGCGCTCTAGGCACCCGATAACAGTGGACTCGTCAGCAACCTCGAAAATATCGAGCCTCTCTTAGATTGCAGAGACAGAGAGCCATTCCGCTCCATCAGACATTCCAGCTGAGTTTCAGCCGTCAGGCCCGAACTCTGGCAAGTCACGACAATGGCCACTACCCCACTCCACTCTCTATAACAGATTCTATGTGGCTCCATCACTCTCTGGCAAGTCGCGATAATGGATACCATTTCACTCTCCATAACAAACTCTACGTGGCTCTGAACGGCCCATTGACGCCACTACTCTCCGCAACAAACTCCGCATGGCCACGAATGGTCCACTACCAGACGGTTACAGACGTCGCTGTCGATCAGTTATGCTCTCCGTCTATATAAAGGGACCCCCAGATATTTCTTCTCTAAGCTCTAAACTTTATCTCAAAACTCTGCTAAAATCTCATTCGAGTGCTCCATTTCTGTTAAGACAGAGTACTGACTTGAGCATCAGAAGATCTTGCCGGAGCACCCCCAACTCCGATTTAGACTTCTCTTGCAGGTCCCGACGGTGGATGCGATCCCCTCGATTCTAGCTTCTCCGACATCGGTGGAATTCTACACCAACAGAATTGGCGTTAGAGGAAGGGTGCCTGTGTCTTCGCAGTACCCTTGTTCTTAAAGGAGTGCTCAACGGGACTATCTCCGATCATCTTCTTCGACATCTTCTTCTCCTTCTCCTGCCAGATCTCCACCTGATGCCTCTCCGAAAGGCATCCACCAGGCGATCCACAGCCTCCGCGGCCAAATCTCAGTGAGCTCCACAAGCTTCGGCCTCGTCTCTAGTTTTCTAGGCTCCTTCTCCTCCGACAATGACAGTCGGCATGGAGCAGTTTGACTTGCTGGTTCAGCAGGTCAGGGGCCTCACCAAAGCAGTGCAGGCCATGCAGCAATAGCTGCAGCAGCCGCAGGCATCAGTGCGGCTGAAAAGAGCATCATTGGAGTTTCAGAATCTGACGATCAGGCGGGCCACTTGGGCAAGTCGCCCTATCTTCCCGAAAAGGGGAAGCAGAAGGCGGAGAGCCCACCATCCGATCATGATTCTACCCCTGGAGAGTCCCTACCTCCGTTCCACCAGAAGACCCTCGAGACTCGCAGTCGAGAGGACCTCCTGGATCAAAGATTCTGGGAGATGAATCAGTCGATCGAAGAGCTCCGCCATGCTCCCACTGCTTATGGTGAGGATATATGCACTGACCCTCCTTTCTCTCAAATGATCATGCAGGAACCAATCTTGCCGAACTTCAAGCTCCCCAATTCGAGAGCTACGATGGAACCTCGGATTCGGTTGACCACTTGGAGAACTTTTGGACAATGATGCTGCTCCATGGCACCAGACGCCATCCTGTGTCGAGCTTTTCCATCTACCTTAAAGGGAGCAGCAAGAAATTGATACTCGATACTGAAGTCGGGTACTATCTTCTCCTTTGATCAGATGAGCCATCAGTTCCTTGCTCATTTCGTCAGCAGCCGGTGTCCCCGGAGAGGTTTAGAGTCCCTCATTAACATCAAGCAAAAGGAGGGAGAATCCATCCGAGCTTACATCAACCGTTTTAACGTCGCTGCGTTGGAGGATCGAAACTTGGACCAATCGATTGCGATGGCATCCTGAAGGGCGGTCTTCAAAAGAATGATCTTCTGTTTTCCCTAGAAAAGAAGTATCCCAGGGACTTCACTGATTTACTGGCTCGGGCGAAGGATATGTCCGAGCAGAAGAAGCCTTCAAGATGAAGGATGAGGAGGCCGCGAAGGAGCGGCAGGCGGAAGACTCCAGTAAGCCCGCAGTTGAAAAAGGGCTGAGTGAAGCTCAGCCACGTTCTTGAACTCCCTCCAGATACAAGCATGTCCAGACTCCTCCCCAGACTCGTAGGCAGAGAATCCCGGACCACAGAGTTCGACGGGGCTCTCCCCCAGGAAGATTCCACAGCTACGCCCCTCTCAATGCATCGAAAATCTAAGTACTGATGGAGGTCAGAGAGCAGCTACCGAGGTCAGAAAGGATACGCACACACCCCAGGAAGGCAACCCTAACAAGTTCTGCCTCTATCATCGTGACCACGGACACGACACGGAGGAGTGTATTCAGCTCCGAGACGAGATCGAGGAGCTCATCAGATGAGGTTGGCTCGATAGATTCATTCGACACTGATCTGAAGGTAGGGAAGATCGGTCGAGGGCCTTGCCACAATCGGAGCCGCTAAGGAGGGAGGAGCAGCCTGAAGATCGACCTCCAATTGGGATCATCAACTCCATCTCTGGAGGATCCTGATGGGGAGCAGACCTTCCACGGCTATGGGATTCAAAAAATCTACGAATGTATTACCAATAACTTTGCCTTAAATAAAAGTTTCTTTCATATTTGCATATCTTTTCTTTTGGCATGAGCTCATAACGACAGGGAGCAGCTCCTTCCGACAATTGAAACTAAGCGTGTTAGGAATAGAAGGAGAACCTCGTCCTAACATGAGCAAAGTGAAAGCCGATTATTTAAAGATCGGATGGGGGAGAGGCCCTTACAACGGTCCTTATGTGTCCCACAGCCATGTTAGGAACAGGAGGAGAACTTCGTCCTAACATGAGCAAAGTTGAAGGTCCGGTTATTTAAAGATCGGATAGGGGAGAGGCCCTTACAACGGCCCTTATGTGCCCCCACAGCCATATTAGGAACAGGAAGAGAACCTCGTCCTAACATGAGCAAAGTTGAAAGCCCGATTATTTAAAGATCGGATGGTGGAGAGGCCCTTACAATGGCCTTTATGTGCCCCCATAGCCATGTTAGGAACAGGAGGAGAACCTCATCCTAACATGAGCAAAGTCGAAGGCCCGGTTATTTAAAGATCAGATGGGGGAGAGGTCCTTACAACAGTTCTTATGTGCCCCCATAGCCATATTAGAACAGGAGGAGAACCTCATCCTAACATGAGCAAAGTCGAAGGCCTGATTATTTAGAGATCGGATGGGAGAGAGGCCCTTACAACGGCCCTTATGTGCCCCCACAGCCGATCTCGTCCTAACATGAGCTGAAATTGATTATGTCGGAACAGGAGGAGAACCTCATTCTGACACAAATGAAGATCGATCGATCAAGACGGACGAGGAGGAAACCTCCTCAATGGCTCCTCTACACTCCTACGACCCCATTAAGAGCAGAGGAAAAATCCTCACTCGAACACAAAAAAAAAAGAGGGGAGAGAAAAAGAGAAAGTGGCAAGCCCCACCAGTGATAAGGGAAAATCAAATTACATCAAAGATACAAGGAACCTCGTCTCAACGAGGAAGGAGACTCTTGTCAAAAACTCTCAGTCTTCAAGAGGGAACCCAACACCGGCAGGAGAAAATTGACTTCCTAAGGTAACGAGAAGTTTGGGTCTCCAAGCTCAAGCACCGAAGGAAATGTCAAACTCGAGTGGCCTCGAAAAGACCTTCGATCATGAACAAAAAGGGCAAATCAGCACGGCGACGATCAGGAACCTTCAAACAACGTTGACATCGAACAAGACAAAAGACAAAAGAAGTTCGGTAAATGACAACTTAATGCAAGAATGGACAAGGTAATGAAAATTTTTTTTTCATTTCATTAGTAAAGTGCGCATTACAAAGCCTTTGAAGGCCAAAAAAAAAAAGAGCAACAAGAAAGGAAAAGAATACATAGAATAAAAGGCAAAAAAGCTCTAAGGAAGCTTAGCTTCATCAGACTTCGAACTCTCGGTTCCAGCCATCATCGAGGATTGCTTTAAGTACTTGACTTCTTCTCCCAGTCTCCCTTCTGCTTCCCCCTTCTGCAGGATCGAAAGTACTCACGATCAAAGATGTCCACAAGTGCGGGCTCTGAGCGATCAAGGTGAAGCACGACCGGATCTGTCTCCTCTATCCTTGCCTTCTTCGTCGACCCAGATGTTGCAGCACCTTTCCTCTTGTGGGCCTTGAGACTCTTGGCTAACATTGAATCACGTCCGCATCCATATCTGCAACGAAAGAAGATCGGCACAGTTTAGAAATAGAGCCGCAGAAAAAGGTGAGTTTTGGAGCTAACCTAGGCTGGTCTGAAGGATGCAGAGATGCAGAGATAGGGATGACTCGAAGAACGCTTAAGGCGAGAAGGACACTAAGGAAAAACAAACTCTCAGGAAGAAGGAGGGACCGAAGAAACTCCCAGGCAAAGTGAGATCCCTAAAGGAGGGAGGCGGGTTTAAATAGGCGATGGTGTCCGATGCAATAATGACTGCAGGTCCCCTCTGATCGATCTATAACCGTCGCGTGGCCCACTCATCATGGCAGACGGTTGAAAGTAGCCGACAACTGACAGAATCATTATTGCACCATACTTAGAGCAGTGCTCCAATGAGAATTTCGAAAAAATTTTTTGGATCGCCTCGATTTGAAAAGACTCCAGCACCAGCGCGCCAAACGCCAAGATATCTAGAAACAATCAAGTACGGAAATCGAGGGAGGCAACTTCGATTGTGAAAATTTTTTTGCACTTCCTTTATTCGAAATCCAAACTCAAAGTAGAGGGACTGGTGTTGGGTATAAAATAACCCCAGCCGAAGTTGGTAAAAGGCCGATCCTTCCAAGGCTTTTTCGACTTCCGACCTTGTGTGGCATCTTTCTGAACTCCCTCGACTGTCCGAGCTTCCATAATGCCATCTGAACTTCTCCAATAATGAGCTTCTCCATTCATCTACTGGACTGCTCCAAATGCTCTCTGAACTTCACTTTCAACCGATTCTCTACAATGGTCGACTATTCTTCGAATCTCTTCCAGACTTCTCCCAGTCACGATCGACTTTACTCCGAACTTCCTCCGGACTTCATCAATGATCGAGCTTCTTCAGCAGCAGGACTTCTACAGTAATCAGACTCCATCCAAGTTTCTACGATGATCGACCGCCTTTCGAATTTCAACCGAACTTCTACCGCAAGCAGTCTACTCTGAATTCTACTGCAAGCGGTCTACTCCGGATCTCTACTGTAAGCAATTCCATCTGAGCTTCTACTGTAAATAATTTTTTCCAACTTCTATTACAGGTGGACTTCAGTCGAGCTTCTTCAATAAGCGTCCCCATCCGGACTTCTATAAAAATGGACTTCTCTGAACTTCCATAGTAGATGGATTCCGGACGAACTTCTACAACGGACGAGCTCCAGTAGTTGGATTTCTACAACGCCGATCGCCTCCAGTGTCTGCTGTATCTCTCCAGCCATCACCTTCAATAACGTCAGTCGGACTTCAACAATGCCAACCAGACTTCCACAGGATCCTCCAGACTCCTCCAACGGATGAACCTCCACAACTCATCTGAAGTCCACTATCAGTCGACCCTCTGTCGGATTCTCATGAAACTGGACTTCTCCAACAGAAAGTCTCCGTCGAGCTTCTACAGCAGATGACTTTCGCCTGCAGCATCAGTGCTCTAGGCACCCGACAACAGTGGACTCGTCAGCAACCTCAGAAATATTCGAGCCTCTCTTAGATTGCAGAGACAAAGAGCCATTCCGTCCATCAGACATCTCAGTCGAGCTTCAGCCATCAGGTCGAACTCTCTGCAAGTCATGACAATGCCACTACCCCACTCCACTCTCTGTAACAGATTCTACGTGGCCCCACCATTCTCTGGCAAGTTACGACAACGGACACATTTCACTCTCCATAACAAACTTCACGTGGCTCTGAACGGCCCACTGATGGCACTACTCTCCCAACAAACTCCGCGTGGTCACGAACGGCCCACCACCAGGCAGTTACAGACATCGCTGTCGATTAGTTACGCTCTCCGTCTATATAAAGGGACCCCCAATACGTTCTTCTCTAAGCTTTAAACTCTATCTCAAAACTCTGCTAAAATTTTATTCGAGTGCTTTATTTCTGTTAGGCAGAGTACTGACTTGAGCATCGGAGATCTTCTGCAGCACCCCCAACTCTGGTTTAGACTTTCCTTGCAGGTCCAACGGCGGACGCGATCCCCTCGACTCCAGCTTCTCCGACGTCGGCAAAATTCTGCACCAATACTATCAAGCAAAAATACTTATTTTTCGGATACAACCAACCCTTAACAATCTGATTCAAGATTTGGATCAACCTAATCAGTTTTGAAATCCTTCCAAAACTCAAAAATCCAAATACAATATGAGAAAAATAAGGTACAAAAAATTCAGCATAATATCCCTTAAATAAACACAATAAATATAATAAAAATACCATACTTAAGGAAAAGAAGCTTTTGCTGAATATCCTTAATGAATTACACACTTGATTGCAGCTGGAGAGTGGTTGGTAAAGTGATTAAAAGCTTCTTTGCCTCTCTTTTGGGCTTGTTTAAACTTTTCTCGGATGTAAACTTGAATGCTTACAAAATTTATGATTTTTTACTTCAAAAGAATATTTATAATCATCATTTGTATTGAGAATATCTTAGTGTCAGTTTAGAGCCATTGATGAGTATTTAATGCATAATAAATATACAAAAAATAGACTGAAAACTAGCCGTTACAAACTCGCCCAGAATAGATCATCTCATATAGGTCGTCCCATTATGATTGGGAAGTCTCATGGGATGCCTCATTTGGCCAGTCTGAAAATCAGACTTTCTATTTTGGTCTCAGAGTCTTAAGGGTCGTCCCAAATAGATCGTCTCACTGCATGCCACGAGTCCAAACAGTGTATGCCGGCTACTCAATGAAAAGGGATGACTCAGATGGATCCTTTATTTTGTTACAACATAATTTTTCATGTATTTAAGGTTCGAAACTTATCAGAATACTTTCAAATACTCTCAAATGGCTTCAAATCAATTGAACACTCTCAGAATGCTTCGAAAACTTCTCTAACTTGCAGAAACTTCAATTTTGATACATTAGGTGAGACTTTTCAAATCCAATCTTTTGGACTATCTGAAATATCACAAGAATATTCTTCAAAGATAAGAAACACATTAGTAGTCCCCTCAAATAGTTTGCGATCATCAAAATCAATTCTTAGAGCAACAATCTCCCCTTTTTGATGATGACAAAATATTTGAGTTTCATAAAATAAGTCTTAAAGCTCAAGGAATTTGGATTTATGAAGTACTTGTAGGAATATGTCAAAGATAGAAAATTATGAGATACATATTTTAATAATTTTAATGTATCAATTTATTTTACTGAAACTCATTTGTGAAGGTATCAGAGTTTTTCTAAAGATTATTCTTATCAGTTAAAATTCTTCCTTTATTTGTATGAAAAAGATAAAAATAATCATTTTGACTGTTTTAAAAAAGATCTCTCCCTTTCTTATATAAAGAGTGTTCAATTTATAAAATTTTTTTATTGAAGCAGAGATGGTTCATAAAAGAATTTTGTTATTCTCTTCCTTGTTTTTAATATCAATGCAATAAACGTGAAAGGAATATTTTTTTTTCTTTTTCTCATTTTGATATCAAAGCAAGGATGAAATCAAGAATTAAAAGAGAAGAAATTAGAATATTTTATAAAATTAAAAATGAATGTATTGAGATATTTTGGTATCAATATAAAAAATCAAATTATTAGAGTACTCAAAAAAAATAGATGTATCAAATCAATTTTTCAAATAGTATCAAAATGAAGATAAAAATAGATGTATCAGAATAAAAAATAAGCGTATCAGAGGCGTATTAGAGGTATTTCAGTGCAAAATACTGTATCAGAGTAAAAAATTTAAAAAAATATTTAAATTTAAAAGATTCAAATAAATAGACAATATACTACTTTCTCTCCCTTTTTGACATCATAAAAAATATGGACTAAATGGAGTAAGATTTTTCATGATTCTATGTCAGGTATCAGAGTAATAGTGCATTCATTTAAGTATAACAGTCATTCATTCATTCATTCATTTATCTAAGAAAAAAGAAGTGAGCCATGATAATAATCTCATTCATTAATTACAAAAAAAGAGAGATTACAAGAGTCATAATATATATCCATGAGCATAAAGCTCTCATACATCTAATCTACAAAATACAATTAAGTAACCTAATACAAAATGATAAAATCAGTGAGAATGGACATCGAGCTCAAGATCAAGATCGGTGAAACATGATCAGCCTCATCCTCAACCAAAAGGTTTGGTCCGAGAAGAAGATATCGGAGGACGAAATATAATGGGTTGGACAAAGACTGACTCACTAGATGTAGAGGGCTTAGACTGAAGCTGAATCCTAATGACATCAAGCTGGGATAAGATCCCTCTTACTATAAGTCGGAGCCCATCTAGATCAGTAGATACGAAGTCTCTGGAGTCTCTGATGTCTATCCGAATCAGCTCAAGAGAAGAACAAAGCTGGCTGTGGAGTCTCTCTATCTCTTGAGCTAAAACATCCAACTGAGATGAAGTGGTGGTCGAAGAGCTCGCTCCTCCGATAGAGAAACTAAAATCTGTTTAATTTACCTCTCAATATCAAAAAATCATACCACTGAATTTGAGTAGGAAGCTCTCCACACTCTCCAGTCTAGTACTCAGATCAAACTAGAGCTCCATCAGTGAAGATATGTGTGGCACGATAGAAAAGTCTGAGGAAGGATCAGAGAAAGTACTCGATGGAGCCTGGCGATACTGCTGCTGCTGCACCAACTGGAGGATCTGCTATTGAAACTGGTGAGACTACTGAAGAAGCTGATCTTGAAATTACTGCTGCTGAATAAATAGAATGCCTGCCACTCTCTCAGCCAACAGTCTCATATCATCATCCCCCAAACTAAAAGATGGCACAGTATGGGTTGATGGGGGTACTCTGACTGAGGATCCTGCCTCAGGCTCTGAAATAGGATGATTAACTGGACTCTTCCTCGATATAGGTGAAGATGGACCCTCCCCTCAGCATGCTCCTCCTCCTCATCATCATCCTCATCGGCTGCAGCTGCACGACCCTTGGCCCAATGGCCATCAACTCTAACAAATTCCATGCGTTGAAGGGAGTGGTTGTTGTAGGTGTCGGTGTATGACAGTTTACAAATAATCTCTCCCTCAAAGCTCACTTCAGATCCCTAAAAATCACTATGAGAGCCATGCCATATGGCAAGAGAGCCTTAGATCTATTCAAGGCCTCCCTCATGGCATCGATCATCAGGAAAGGTAGGTTTAGGAGAGTCTCAAAAATAACATGATGCATCAAGCAGATATCCCTACCAGTCATCAAATCATATCTTCTCCCTCTGGAGAAGAAAATCCTAGACATCATATGATGAGCAATCTCATCTCCACACTCAGATCCTTGGCCTCAATTTTCAAAATTTTTCTACATCTTCTCTTCCAAGGATAGTCTTAAGTCCAATTTTATTTTTGAGTAGCTCATCTAGGCAACTACCCTCATAAGGCATCTGAAGGAGTCTACCTAGCCTAGGTGCACTCA
Source organism: Elaeis guineensis (assembly GCF_000442705.2). NCBI lineage: Eukaryota > Viridiplantae > Streptophyta > Magnoliopsida > Arecales > Arecaceae > Elaeis > Elaeis guineensis. Next base: position 123,410,336 of record NC_026000.2, read on the forward strand.
AAATAATTTAGACTCCCTTCATAGTAGACCTCAAAACTCCATTAGATAAGACTAAATTTGAGTAAAATTCTTTGACAAGATCAATATACACAGGTTCAGATAAACTGCAGAAAGATCTCCATCCTTGCTTAATCAATTTCTCTCCAATAGAAAAATCATCATTCCTTAAAAATCAAAAATCTACATTTCTTTCCAGAGCTACTTTTCTTGCAGAAAGAGGGATCTTACTTGGTGTAACCGGTGGAGAAGCTTGAGTTGTGCTTGAGCTGTCTTCTTCCTCCGTTCCTCAACCTCCAAAGACCTTACAAACTTCTTTCTCTGCGGCAACCTCATTTTGGGGCCATTGTCCTAAGGAGAGGAGGAAAATTAGTCAAGAGGGTGGAGAGAGATGAAAGATGGATGGAAATGAAGAGGAGCGGAGGGTTTCAGGTTGATTGTCATGGATTTTGCAAGTTAGGGCTTGAGATTTTGGTGGAGAGCAAGAGGGTATGCCGAGAGAGAGAGTTTGCTCTAGGGTTTGAGATGGAGATTCAAGATTTTTGATGGTTAACGGGATGGATTTATGGCCGATGGAGAGTTAGAAGAAGAGTTTTTGGTTTGAGACGAGAAGAAGAAGAAGAAGCATAGTAATTGAGTCACCTCATTTAGCTTTTAAGAGAGGAGTTTAAACAGATCGTTCTCATGAAATTCGTTTGCCTGATCAATTGGGACATCCCACATAGGTCGTCCCATCCATAAAAAGTTCAGACGATGAGAAAAAGATTTAAAAATTAAAAAAAATTCTAAAAAAAAATTTGAAATAGGTCATATCGAGTTGAGATGATCATGAGGAGTCCAAATAAATTTTGGTATAATTTTTGATTGAATATTTCAATAAAAAAATTCAAAAAGGTATCTGAATAACATTGATGATTTTTAATTATCTTGAAAAAATCTAAGTATTTCTAGAATTTTTAGAAGAATGGCTCTCAAAAAAAGATAAATGGCTTCCAAAATTAGGATAATGAAGTCAAAAATTTTTAAAAAATTTTGAGAGTGAAATTATGATTGAAGTTCAAGCAGAAGGGTCTAAGACGTCCAATTCTCTTCTTATTTCACAAAATTTATTTTTATTTAGTACTTTGGTGAAAATATCAGCTAGTTGTTTTTAGTATTTATGTATTCAAGTATTATATCATTATTTTGAACATGTTCTCTTATGAAATGATGTCTAATTTCAATGTATTTTGACCTAGAGTGTTGAATAAAATTTTTGATCAAATTGATGGTACTAGTATTATCACATCTTATGGAGATATTTTTAAGTTCAATATCAAAATCTATGAGTTATTGCTTAATCCACAGGATTTGAGTACAACAACTTTCGGCTGCAATATATTCGGCCTCGATCATAAATAATGCTATCGAATTTTGCTTCTTACTAAATCAAGAGATTAAGTTCACTCTTAAAAATTGGCAAGTTCCATTAGTACTTTTTCTATCTAGTTTACATCCAGCAAAGTTTGCATCTGAGTAACCTATTAAGTCCATAGAAGATTATTTTGAGAACCAAAGTCTTAGGTTTTGTTTTTCCTTTAAGTATCTAAAATTTTTTTTAATAGCATTTAAGTGAGATTTCTTAGGATTTGACTGATATTAGCACATATGCATACACTGAACATTATATCAAGTCTACTAGCAGTAAGATATAATAAAGAGTCTATCATACCTTTATAGAGCTTTGAATCAATATTTTTATCATGGTCATTTTTTTTAGATTACAGGAAGGGATCATAGGTGTACTTACAATTTTTGAGCTCTTCATTTCAAATTTTTTAATAGTTTCTTGTGTATTTACTTTGGGTGACGGAGATCTCTTCCTTCATTTGCTTAATCTGGAGTCGGAGGAAGAAAGTAAGTTCTCCCATCATGCTCATCTCGAACTCCTCCTGCATGAGCTTGGCAAACTCTTGGTACAAATCTTCATTAGTAGACCCAAATATAATATCATCAACATATATCTGTATAACTAAATTTTTTTATCTTTTTTTTATAAATAGAGTTGTATCAATTTTTCTCTTGAAAAATTATTTTCTAATAAAAACTTACTTAATCTTTCATACCAAGTCCTAGGAGCTTATTTTAAACCATATAATGCTTTGTTTAACTTAAATACATGATCTAAAAATTTATGACTTTCAAAACCTGGAGGTTGTTCAACATATACTTCTTCAGCAATATAACCATTTAGAAAAGCACTCTTAATATCCATTTGAAATAGTTTAAAATTTATTAAGTAAGCAAAAACAAGCAGCATTCTTATGGCTTCTAGTCTAGCAATGGGAGCAAATATTTCATCAAAATTAATTTTTTCTTGTTGATTATATCATTTAGCAACTAATCTTGCTTTATTTCTTATTACATTTCCATCTTCATCTAACTTGCTCTTATATACCCATTTAGTTCCTATTATGGGGTGATTATTAGGTCTAGCAATTAATGTTCATACATTATTTCTTTCAAATTGGTTTAGCTCTTCTTGCATGACAATTATCCAGTTATGATCTTTTTCAGCTTCATCTATTATTTTAGTTTTAGATGTGAAACAAAAGTTATATAATTACAAACATCTCTAAGTAAGGATCTAGTTCTTACTCCTATACCAGATCATCAATTATTAATTTTTTAGGATGATTGTGGACATATCTTCATTCTCTTGGAAGATTACCTGTGTCTTGAGATTGTTCTTGAATATTTTGATCATTGATGCTTTTATTCTCATATTTTTCATCCAAATGATCCTTGTTTCGCTCAATTGAGTCATTAAGGATGAGCTTTTTCATTCCATCTTCTATGATACCTGCATCATCAGCATCCTCTCTTTTTTTTGATAGAAGATCATTAGTTTCATCAAAAACTATATGACTTGACTCTTCTACTATTAGTGTTCTTTTATTAAATACTCTAAAGACTTTACTAGAAGTGAATAGCTAAGAAAGATAGCTTCATCAGATTTAGCATCAATTTTGCCTAAGCTATCTTTATCATTATTCAAAATAAATACCGACAACCAAAAATATGAAAATAACCTATATTAGATTTTTTATCTTTTCATAATTCATAAGATATTTTATTTAAAATAGATCTTATTAAAGTATGGTTTAAAATATAACATACTATGTTAATTGCCTCTGTCCAAAAATATTTTAGGAGTTTGCTTTCACATTGCATGGTATGGGCTATTTCTTCTAGGATTCTATTTTTTCTCTCTATAACTTCATTTTTTTGTGGTGTTTTAGGTACTGAGAAGTTATGATCTATGCCCTTTTCATCACAAATTTTTCTAAATCTTTATTTTCAAATCCAGTGTTATGGTCACTTCGTATAGAAACAATTGACAAATCTTTTTCATTCAAAATCTTTTGACAAAACTTAGAGAATGCTGATAATGCTTCATCCTTAGAAGCTAAAAATAAAACCTAAGTAAAACATAAAAAATCATCAATAATTATAAAATTATATCTTTTTCCTCCTAGACTAGTTGTTCTTGTAGGACCAAATAAATTCATATATAAGAGCTCTAAAGGTTTAGAAGTTGAAACAATATTCTTAGATTTAAAGAAAACTCTTGTTTGTTTACCTACTTGACATGCATCACAAATTTTATCTTTGTCAAAATTAATTTTTGACAAACCAAAAATCAAATCTTTTTTAATGATTTTAGAAAGTGTGTACATACTAATATGTGCTAGCCTACGGTGTCAAAGCCAATTAGTCTCATTAATTTTAGCATTCATGGCCACAAGATATTGCATATTTTGTAAGGATAGATTATCCAAATCAACCATGTATACATTACCATGCCTATGTCTAATGAATCTAGTGCTAACATCAGAGAGGACTAGTTACATTGCACATAGATAATTCAAAAAAATTTTGTAACTTTTATCACATAATTGACTAATACTTAAAAGATTATGCTTATGACCATCTACAAGTAATATATTTTCAATATAAGTAGAGGGAGTGATGCCAATGTTATCAATATCGATGATCTTTTCTTTGTCATTATCTCCAAAGGTGACCATCCCTCCATTCTTGGCTTCCAACATGATGAATTGAGATTCATCACCAATCATATGTCTTGAGTATCTACTATCAATATACCACTTTTGTTTTGTTGCTTGGGATGCAAGACACACCTGCACATATGAAATTAAATTTTAACCTTAGGTACCCAAGTTAACTTGGATCCTTTGGGGTTAGTCACAATGATTTCTTTTGAAACTCATATTTTCTTAACATTTCTATCATCAATTTTATTTGATAAACATGAATAAGCTTTATCCCTACTTTGTCATATTTGAAACAAGTAATATTTGATAATTTTTTTATAGATGCATTGACAAAAATATTTTTCAAAAATTTTTATTTTCTAAGAGTGTTATAGCCAAGTCTGGCTTTATCATATATAGTTTTTTGACTATCAATGATCATCTAAAATTTGTTTGAACTTAATATAAATTTATCAACTATAGGTTTTAACTTGGTTACCTCTTCCTTTAGTTTTTGATTTTTTTTACAAGAGTTTCTTTTGGCTTGAAAATTTATCTTTTTCTTTTAATAGGGACTGATTCTTTAGTTTAATTTTTTATTTTTATTATCAATTTCTTTTTTTCTTTAGCTAATACTTGATTTCTTAATTTTAGATTTTTATTTTTTATTCTTAATTCTTTTAGATCATCCAAAAGTTCATGAAAAGCTTCTAACAGTTTATCATAAGTAAATTCATTTTGAGTTTTGGGAGATACCTTATTTTCATATGTCATAAGGCATAGGTTGGCTTCTTTATGAGATTCTTCATTTGTGGTGGAGTCATCACTGTCACTCCATGTAGCCATCATAGTCTTTTTTTTTTGAATTTTTTTGATCTTTTTGAGCTGGGGCATTCTGATCTGAAGTGATCCGGCTTCTTGCACTCATAATAAATGATGGATTGATTCTTTTATTTTCTTTGCTCAACTGCCCCTTAGTTGGTGGTCTTTTCTTGATTTTTGTCTCTTTCTCCTCATGAAGCATCTAAATTTTCTGATGATTAGGGCCAAATCTTCATCTTCCTCGCTATTTCTGATTTTTCTATGTTTTCTTCTTCCTGAGCCGTCGACTTGAGAGTGATAGTATTTTTCTTCTTATTTTCTCCTCAGAGTGTTGCTTCATGTCAGTTCATGAGTCATGAAGGATCCAAGAAACTACTCCAATGGTAGAATATTTAAATCCTTGCTTTTTGGATTAGTGATCTTTGCTTCCTACGATCTTGATAAGGACCTGAGCACTTTTCTCATAAGATCACTGTTAGAATAATATTTGTTAAAACTTTTTAAACCATTTATGATGTCAGTAAAATGGGTAAAATTTGAGTTATTGACTCTTCGGTTCTATTTTAAACAGTTCATAGTTATGCACAAGCATATTTATCTTAGACTCTTTTACTTGGTTTGTACCTTCATATGTGACTTCTAATCTATCTCAAATTTTTTTAGCAGAATTGTATGTGGATATATGATTAAATTTATTTATATCTAAAGTAAATATAAAATATTCATGACTTTAACATTGAGCTGAGCCATTTTCTTATCAAATTCATCCTATTCACCTTCCGACTTAGGGAGAGACACACCATCAATCAATTTAGTGGGTGTGTGTGATCTTTTATTATGATACTCCACATATCATAGTCAAGTCTTGAATGAAAATTCTTATCTGAGCTTTTCAATAGGTATAGTTTGACCCATTGAAAAGTGAAGGTTAGTTTGTGGATTGCCCTCGGTTAGTGATGTGCCAAATTGGACTGCCATTGATCTTTGGCTCTTGATGGTTAAATCAAGTAAGGGCTAGAGAATCTGGCTCTGATACCACTTTTTGCCCAGATATGGAGCCCAAGAGGGGGTGAATTGGGTCTTTTTAAAATTTTTAAGATTAGTTGCTTAAATAATGTGCTAAGGTGTCGAGTGGAATGAGTTAATTTGCAATAAAAATAAAATCAAACACAGATGAGAGACAAACAAGTATTAAATACATAGAGCAAGTAAAGAGATGTAAGCATAACAAATACTAAGAATTTATAGTGATTCGATACCAATCTTGTACCTACATTCACTCTCCAAGTCTTTACTTGAGAATTCAATCCACTAAACGAATTTCAAAGTTACAACACATCGGACAACTCCGATCCTTGCTATCTAAGTAAGAATACTTATTTTTTGGATACAAACCAATCTCAACAATCCGATTCAAGATTCAGATCAACCCAACTGAGTTTTAGAACCCCTTCAAAACTCAAAAACCCAAATACAATATGAGAAAAACGAGTACAGAAAATTCAGTACAATATCCCATTCAATAAATACAATAAATACAATAAAAATATAATACTTAAGGAGAAGAAGCTTTTACTGAACACTTTCAATGAATTACATACTTGATTACAACTGGAGAGTGGTTGGTGAAGTGATTAAATACTTCTTTTCCTCTCTTTAGGGCTTGTTTAAGTTTTCTCAGATGTGAACTTGAATACTTGCAAAATTTATGATTTTCTACTTCAAGAGAGTATTTATAATCACCATTTATACTTGAAAATATCTTAGTATCAGTTTAGAGCTGTTGGAGAGTGTTTAATGCACAATAAATGCATCAAAAATAGACTAAAAACTAGCCGTTATGAACTCGCCCAGAATGGGTCATCCCACTGTGACTGAAAAATCTCATGGGATACCTTATTTGGCTAGTCTGAAAATCAGACTTTCTGTTTTGGTCTCAGGATCTCAGGGGTCATCCCAAGTGGGTCATCCCACTGCATGCCATAAGTCAAAACAGTGCGTGCCGGCTACTCAATGAAAAGGGATGATTCAGATGGGTCGCTCCATTTTGTTGTAACCTAATTTTTATGTATTTGAGGTTCGAAACTTATCAGAACACTTTCAAACACTCTCAAATGGCTTCAAATCAATTAGACACTCTCAGAAGATTTTGAAAACTTCTTCAACTTGTAGAAACTTCAATTTTGGTACACTAGATGAGGCTTTTCAAATCCAATCTTTTAGATTACCTGAAATATTACAAGAACATTCTTCAAAGACAAAAAATATTAGTAGTTTCCTTAAATGGTTTGCGATCATCAAAATCAATTCTTAGAGCAATAGGAGAAGAGGAGCAAGAGAAGCATCAGCTTCATCACCACTTTCAAGATCACCTCCTCTAAGAACTCTAGTAAGTGACAAAAATATTCTCTCTGATCGTATTGCAGATATGAATTTTTTAGATTCAGAAAAATTCAAGATTGCAAACTCGATTAGAGGTATGGGATGAAAATTCATCTGTATAGTTAAAGCCCCAATATTTATAAAGTTAGTTAGAAAATTTTATTAGAAATTTTATTTGAGAAAGATGATACCGTATCATCTTTAGTAAAGAAAAAATTTATTTTGATGATGAAATATTAGGATAAATTTTGAAACTTTCAACCGTAGGTGATCTGCGGGATAGCAAAAAGCATAGAAGTGCAAGAATAGAAACTGTTCTTGGGATAGAGGACTACGATCAATTTTATAAAATTTATGAATGATACTTAAATATTGACATAAGACTCCTCCATATTATTGTTTGCTGGATTATACAACCTAGAGCAGGAGGATTTGATACTATAACAAAGAGAGACTTAGCAATTATATATTATGTTATCCAATACATCCCACTCAACCTTTCAAGGATGATTATCAAGGCTATGCAAGAAGCGATGGATAGAGCACAAACATCCCTACCTTATGCCATGATTTTAACCGATATCTTTAAATATTATGGAGTAAGGATTCAGGATGAACAATCAACGAAATTAGGTAGAGATAGCAAAATCAATGAAGAAGCCCTCCACATAATGTATTAATTTAAAATTGATAATGGTGAATGGACTAAAAAGGATGGAAGTAAAAATATGAGAAGGATATTTCAGTTAAGGAAGAAAGACCTCAGTTTAATAGGAGTGAAGCAGGATCTTCCAGGTCTATGAAGCGTATGGAGCCTGTTGATCAAGTGGAGGATGACTCTAAATGTGGTCAATGCAATCACTCGAGAAGTCATATCTATTCTTCAGTCCTCATCTTCAGGAGAGAGTATTGCACGTATGGATCCTATTGGCAAACATAATTCTTCATTCGAGCAAAATTGGATAATCTTATTTCAGTAGTACAGGATATAAGATAGGATATTCATAATTTTGATCTGTTGTATCGAGAAAATAGAGAGATATTTATCTCATATAGATATGCAACATCAGCTAGGCGAGGTTATCTGCACTCTTAGAGTGCTCCAGATTGCGATACAGAGAGAATCAGATGGGATAGAAAGACAAAATATTCTCTCTATTGGATTGGCTACAGTATTACAGAATGTTGCTTGGATCGGCTAATAGATGAATATTTTTGTTTCAAATCTCTCAAGTGATCAATCCAGTCAGCCTCCTCTTAGTCAGTCTCCTCCTAATCAGTCATCCTCCTCTAGACCATCCTCATCTATCCGTCGCTATCATCCTGCTGTCCAAGCTAATCCTAAGGATTAGACTGTATTGAGTTTTATGTGTTGTGTATTGTGATGATGTAGTATTTTGATTTTATGTATTGTGTGTTGTGATAATGTAGTATCGTATTTTTTTGAATGTACCAGTTTTTGTTTTATGCAATGAATGCATCAATTTTATATCAAACATAGTGGTTTGCATATCCTCCATTGAATGGTTTACATATGAATAAAAGAATGATGTTGAATGGTTACATATAAATGAAAAAAATGATGTAACATGATGCATGGAATACCTCAATTGCACATATTTTTGAATGAATATATGAGTCTGAGCAATATGATTTGCTCTGTTAGATTTTATGCATCTAATATTACCTTGATGATTATTATGAAGTTCATATAATGTTGTGTGCCAAACTAATGTTGCATGCCAAATTAAGATATTTACTTCATGCCAAACTAATATTGCATGCCAAATTAAATCCGTGCCAAGTAATGTTGATGTATTCTTAGTGTTGATCGATTATCTTTATGGTTGAGTTGGCTCAATTGCTCACTCGATTGGTATCGGCTCAGTCTCCTACTCACTCGGTTGATATCGGCTCAATCCTCTGGATGCTGAAATTTAATATTCTATACGCTATGCGTGCTGTTCTCCACTCAGACTGGATCAGCCCAGTTTGCATAAGCATTTGAAATATTATTTTTCAATATTTTTACTCCAATTTGATTTTTAAGCTAAATTTACCTTTTAAATTTTATTTATTCTCATTAAAGCTTTTTAAGTATGTATCTAGTTTAGCACTAGGATCTTAGATGATACTTCTTTTTCATTTAAATATTGAAAAATATTTAAGTTTTTTTGAAATTTAATACTATACTTATACTCACATACATTTGTTATCATGAAAATCAATCCAACCAAGATAAACACAAACTCCAAATAATAAACACAAATAAGGTCGAGGATAAACACAAACTCTCAAGATTGCTTTGTCTTTAATGAATCTATGATAAACATAAAGTACTTTAGAATTAACATAAACCTCGTATAAAAGGTGTGAATAATAAATACAAACTCTAAAGTGATAAACAAAAATTATTCAAGATAAATACAAACTCGATCCAGGATAAACACAAACTTGATCCAGGATAAATACTAACTAAGGAGGATAAACTCTAAAGTTAGGACAAACACTAACTTTAGTAGAAATAAATACAAACTATCCCATCATAAGTATAAACTCCAAATAATAAATACAAATAAAATACATACAAACTGCCTTCATAGCAGGATAAACGTAAAGTGCTCAGAATAAATACAAACTTCGCCTAATAAATAGAAACTACGAATAATAAACAAAAACTTTGAGATGATAAACTATCCAAATAATATAGTCAGATCCATCCAAGATAAACACAAAGTACTCCAGAATAAATATAAACTTCGTATAATAAATAAAAACTATGAATAATAAACAAAAACTTTGAGAAGATAAACAAAAATTGTCCGAAATAAAAATAAAATAGGATTTATCTAGGATAAATATAGTATATTAAATAAACAGAAACTATAAATAGTAAATAGAAATTATCTGAATAAATACTAATTGAGGAGAATAAATATTAAGTCCTATATAAACCATCCCATCCCAGGATAAATACCAAGTCAGGATCAAATGCAAAGTCAGAGTCAAATAATTTTTATTTATTATATATAATTTATATTTATTATTCAGAGTTTGTATTTATTATGAAAAAAATTTATATTTATCCTGAGCCTGTTGTATTTATATTTGAAGTTTATGTTTATTCTGGGATAGATTATATTTATTTAAGCAAGACTTACTATTTATCCTATCCTAGGTGATCTTTGCTCAACTCAGCACATATGGATCTCGAGTTATATTTATTGAAAATGTTTATGTTTATCATCTAAGAGTTTGTATTTATTCTGTAAGACTTCAAATTTGTATTTATTCTCTCAGAGTTTGTTTATCCTCTCAAAATTTATATTTATTTTGAATAATTTGTATTTATCATTCTAGGTTTGTATTTATCATTTTAATTTATGTTTATTCTGAATAGTTTGTATTTATCATCTCAGAGTTTGTATTTATCATTTCAGAGTTTGTGTTTATTCTGTAGAATCTGTGACAGTTTATATTTATCATTTTTGAGTTTGTATTTATTCTGAATAGTTTGTGTTTATCATTTCAGAATTTATATTTATTCAGTTTATATTTATCATTTCAGAGTTTATATTTATTCTGGATAGTTTGTATTTATCTTTTTGAGTTTGTGTTTATCATTTTAGTATATATTTATTCTGGATAGTTTGTATTTATCATCCTAGAGTTTGTGTTTATAATTTATGTTTATTCTGTAGAATCCATAACAATTGGTATTTATCATTTCAGAGTTTGTATTTATTCTCAGTAGTTTGTGTTTATCATTTTAAAATTTATATTTATTCTGGATAGTTTATGTTTATCATTTTAAATTTATATTTATCATTTCAGAGTTGTATTTATTTTGGACACTTTGTATTTATTATCCTGAGTTTGTGTTTATCATTTTAATTTATATTTATTCTGAGTTTGTGTTTGTTTTGAATAGTTTATATTTATCATCTCAGAATTTATATTTATTATTTTAAGATTTATTTTATTTTATAGAATCTCATGATAGTTGGTATTTATCATTTCAGAGTTTGTATTTATTCTAGATAGTTTATGTTTATTTTGGATAGTTTGTATTTATCATTTTAAAATTTATATTTATTTTAGAAAGTTTGTGTTTATCATTTCAAAATTATATTTATTCTGGATAGTTTGTGTTTATCTAAAATTTATTATTTCAAAATTTGTATTTATTCCAGATCGTTTATGTTTTTTATTTCAGAGTTTATGTTTATTCTGGATAGTTTATGTTTATCATTTTAGAGTTTGTATTTATTCTGAATAGTTTATCATTTCAAAATTTATGTTTATTATGGATAGTTTATATTTATTTTTTAGAATTTATATTTATTATTTCAAAATTTATAAAATTTATATTTATTCTAGATAGTTGTGTTTATCTTCTATCATTTATTCTGAACAGTTTGAGAATTTATGTTTATTCTATAATTTATGTTTATCATTTTAGAGTTTATATTTATTTTATCAGAGTTTGTGTTTATTTTATTCTGTAGACAATTATCTAAACAGATTATGTTTAAAAGAATTTATGTTATTCCCTGCAAATAAGATAAAACTAATCCCCTTATAAATAACCATAAATTGATCTGAAATACTTCAAATATAATACAAAATAATAATATCAAACCTATCAATAAACATAAATATAAAAATTAAAAAATAAATTCACATATCAGAAATCTATTGCATCAACCATTCACATCTGTTAAATCTGTTACTGTTACTAAATATCCATATTCATTAAATTAATAGTTCCACTAATGACAGAATACAAATTTGAATATAAATTTAAATATAAATTTTTGAATATACTATTAAAGATTCATAAAAATATTCACAACACATCTATGGAATCATGACATTCATGATAGCAATGGCACAAACTAGAAACTAAAATGTTCCTACCTCATGACCCTTCACGATCATCTGTGCAGTATATCTGGCACGCAACTCCGGTACATGAGCATCTATGAGTTTTCATCCCATATCAAACTCTTCATAAAATGCATAATATAGATGGCATAGTCAGGCCTACAAAAAAAATATTTTATGCTCACAGTAAAACAAACAACTGATACGGTGAATTAAATTTGCATGGATG